>NC_051178.1:53815469-53913296 GCF_013339695.2 Rhipicephalus sanguineus
GCTTCTTTGTCTGCCAGACCGTGGTCTTCCCTGAAATTTAAACAGTGCACTGCTAAGTTACCTAAATTTTTAACTTTCGAGATAAATTTTCATGCTGTCGAAGTTTTTGTTTAGGCACTGGCCGATTTCACCGTCATATGTCTCGCGAGAGGTGAGAAGAATTTTGTAGATCACACTTTTCATGTGTTACTTGCTTAGCATTAGCTTTTTTGCACACCTGGCGCTGTTTTGAAGGGAGCTTAAATAATAATTATTTCCACCTCGCTCCTATCAGCTGTGTATTTTTGAGCCCGTGCTATACGCCGTCTAGGTACAGAGTGACCGCCATCTTTTTTTATTCTTTGCAGCCAGCTTTGGCTAGTTTACCGTCGTTGCAGATAGCTGAAAGCATTTTTTCGTACACAGAAATAATGACCTCCTAAGGCAGCCACACTTCAGAAGTTTGTTCCTTGTGCGCACACAATTTTTTAATCGGGTATCCTACGCAGGCGGTTTCCATGGACCGTTTGATTTCTTTCGAATAGCCTGAATCGTTGGGCAAAACGCCTTCCTGTGATCTGGGGTTATATTTCTAGCACGCGCAGTGTATCGAAAATTCGTAGTGAACATGTAGCGCCACCGACATCGACGGGATTGCAAAGTGAAGAAAGAAGAGGTCGGACGTGACCTCGTGCGGCGCGGCAGCAAGGCTGGCGCGAGGGGCGCAGAAAAATAAAGAAAAAGTTAGTTGGTTTTAGGCTTCGGCGCTAGAAGGACGTGTCGAGTCGTTTTCTTATGTGTGCTCCACAAATTGGTGTCCTAGAAACAAAAGCCACTTTGAGCCTATCTATCTATCTATCTATCTATCTATCTATCTATCTATCTATCTATCTATCTATCTATCTATCTATCTATCTATCTATCTATCTATCTATCTATCTATCTATCTATCTATGTAAGAGTTTTTGACAAATATGGCTCTTAGAAATCGGTTAAATAAAGAAAAAGAAAGGGCGAAAAGATACTACTACAGTCGTATTTTTGACCTAGAACGTCCAGAGCAACGTAATATCATGTGGAAAAAGTTAAATGAAGTACTGAACAAAGGAGCCCCTGCCGCGAAGATAGATAATCTTGAAATAGATGGAAGGATATTAAACGGCATCGACCTTGCAGAAAAATTTAATGACTTCTTTGTGAAAATAGGAAATGCCAGTTAGAGCGTGCAAACAACAACTGACATTACTAAGTTATCAAACACGCTTTTTCTTAAACCGACTTTCGCATCTGAAGTAATTACGCTATTCGGTAGAATAAAAAATAGTCGGAGCTGTGATCCTGACGGCATACAAATGCGACCAATGAAGTATGTATTAGACCTCATAGCGGAAGTGCTAGCACATATGTACAACTTAGTGTTATCAACAGGTATTTTTCCAACCAACATGCAACTAGCGAAAGTTCCTGCAATATATAAGTCTGGAGATAAAAACAACTTAAGCAATTATCGCCCAATATCTATACTACCAGTTTTCTCAAATGCCTTGAAAAATAATAAACGGTAGAATTGACAGTTTCTCGAGAAAACACAATCTAATAACCGAATGCCAATATGGTTTCAGAAAGAAACTTTCAACAGAAAGTGCCTTACTAGCACAGAAAGAAATCATACTTTGCAATATCGAAAAGAAACTTTTGACACTTGCATTGTATTTGGACTTTAGTAAAGCCTTTGATCGCGTATCTCATGAACTGTTATTAGATAAATTAGAATGCTATGGATTTAGGGGAATACCACTCAAACTTATGCAGTCATATCTGAGTGCGCGGTCTCAGTATGTTGAGATAAACGGCTTCAAATCGAGCACACAACCAATTAAAACCGGGGTACCACAAGGTAGTATTCTGGGGCCCGTATTGTTTTTATACTAGATAAATGATATAGTCCAAATTGGTGAAAATTGCAACTTCATAATATATGCCGATGACTGCACATTATTTTTTACTGGAAAAGATTTTAGTACTCTCGAGGCTTTAGCGGCCAACACCTGTTATAAGCTTCGTGATTGGTCTACCAAGAACAATTTAATGTTAAATGAATAAAAAAAAATGTGTCCTTTTCCGAGCTCTCGGCATATCCCTGCAGGTACCAAATTATGTTACCCTAGGCCCATACAAAATTGCAGTGACCAAATCAATTAAGACGCTTGGAGTGGTTTTTAATGAACATATATCCTGGAATGAGCATACAGACCATATTAGCTTAAAGTTGAGACGCATGGTTGGCACTTTAAATCGTTGTCGACGTCTTTTGCCCGTTACTATAAAGCGAATTATATATCAGGCTCTTTTCCATGCCCACTTGAACTACTGCGCGTTAGTTTGGGCAAACACTACGTCCACAAATTTAAATAAGCTAAAAATACTTCAAAAAAGAGCGATCAGGGCAATAGAAAACATACCATACCTTGAACACACAGGACAACTTTTTGTTAAACATAAAATTGTTATGGCTAACGACATATACAAATTCAGGTTATTACAATCCTACATTAGCGCAAACAGAGGGAAACTCGACGCATTTCTGACACTTGCAAATCTTGAACATATTCAAAGAATTTACTTTCATCGATATAAACCCCCGTGGAAAATTCCGTTATCTCTCACCAATTACGGCACCCAAAGGCTTAGCCATATGTTGCCAACTATACTCAATTCATATGAGCAGCAAGACATAAATATCGACAAATGAAACACTATCGATGTACAAACCCTATTTTTGTAGGTTTGCATTGTTTACATAAGTCACTTTGTGTTGCTTCGCATCATTTGTTTTGTATTTTTTTGTACCTTTCCTGTGTACCTCATTGTGTACCTTTCTTATGTACAAAAACGATGATACACACTCTACGAATTATTGTGCTCATGTGTTTATGAAATAATCCTTTTTGTTTGTATACCTTGGCCTGTCATTTACTTCGCCTTTTGCTTGTATTATTGCTTGCTTTATTTTATTTATTTTTTCATTCTATTCTTGTATTTTGTTTTTACCCTGTCATTGCTGACGCAGGGTGGACGGTGCTTAGTCAAGCTGCAATAACTGCAGCTTTTTTGCCGTCCCCCCATTTTTCGCCATTGTATCTGTTTTGGTGAAAAATAAACACTGATGACTGATATGTATTTATGGTCATGACAGGAATAACGCGAAAATAATGTCGTGTACGACGTAGTGATGCAGAACTATCGGTAAATTGACTATCGATACTATCGATAGTTTCTTTGAAACTATTGATAGTGTAAACGAACTATCGATAGTAGTACTATTGATAAACTATCGATAGTCGAATCGGTAGTACCATCGGTAATATTACCATAGCGATATTACCATAGCGATAATATTACCATAGCGATATTGATGTATTCGGGTTTCACCCGCAGACTCTTAGCTGTGTTTGACGCAGACCGCCCCGCAATGTTTGAGAAGCTTCGCGATTGTTTGACATTTTAAGACTACGCGCCGGACGCAATTATTCAAGTTTATTCGAGAGCTTACGCGAGCACCAGCGATAACGCTGGAAGGTTTGATGACTGGTGTATAAAAGACGAAAAGTTCCACCGGTTATCAGATTAGTTCGTCGGCCGACGACTGTTCTCGCCGCAATCAGTGCGCAGCGTTTATCGCTTGTATTCTGAGTTTTGATTTTCTGGGCACAAGTTCGACCAAAAAAGAGCTTCGTATTTCCCAGTCTTGCTGCAGCATTCTTCACCGTCACAACCACGTCACAAACAATCCATAGTGGTGCGAATAACGATGGTGTTGCTGGCTGGCCAAATTACCAAAATATTCGCGATAGCCTACTATCAGCTTCGCTTAATTTACGAGGAAATATTTATAGAGAGAAATTATTTGCGCAGTGAAAATGGCGGCATATATTCATCAAGAAATTATTATTTAAAAGAAACCAGTTACATCTTACAGGTAACAAACTTAGTTCTTGATAATTTTGTTTATTTTTAAATCATCAAATGCAATATAAACCTCAAGCCGCGCAGTTCTACCCCATGTAACGGCTTCCTTGCTGCTACAGCCTGCTCCTCCGGCTCCACTATGTACCACGCGCGCGGGGAACCAAATTTATTAGATGCGAAGCAGCTCTTGCTCGGGGCTGTGTCCGTAGGTCCGTGTTCCATTGGCGACCGTCTGCTTTCTACCACCAAGCATAGCCATCTGAACGCGCACTTGCGCCAAGGAGAAGTCTTCCTCCTCTTGTTCTTCAACCGCCTTGACGATGATACGTGCAGAGCACTTTAGAAGCCCGGATTGCTGTATGCTGTCCTAGCTTGGCGTAACGCAAACAAAACCATGTGTGCTGGCACGCGCTAGCGCGTTCGGGCCTGTGTAAGGGGCTGGGTAAGACGCTGTGGCGTCTCCCCCTTACATTCTTTCAGCAATCATGTGATGGCGTCAGGGAACGAGATTCTGCGATGAACCCGCGTGGCGTACTTCAACAAGAGTTCGGGAGGAGTAACAGCAGCAGCAACAACAGTGATTTCATGGTGTGCTCCACTTGCAAGAACGCGTTAACATCGGGCGGGGTGCCCGTGACGAACGGAACTTTAAGTCGACCCATGCGCTGCTTCGCATCTCCACATGCTTTCCTTTAGTCGGAGATGATGTAATTTTTTTCTGCAATTAGTTCGCACTGTTGATTTTAAACTATCGATAGTACTTACTATCGATAGCACTATCGATAGTATCTTTAACTATCGATAGTTCGATAGTGACTCAACTATCGATACTATCGATAGTACCATCGATAGTTCTGCATCACTAGTACGACGTCCAAACCTTTCCCCCAGACACGTGTGGCATATACCCGCATACGACGGGCCACAGTATAAGCGGGTATTTGCCACATGTGATTGACAGTTTATATCTTCCCAGAAACGGCGAGAACACACATTCATAATTTAAATGCGAGAGTCTAAAGAAAAACGGACATCGGCAGCGCTGAGCCGAGGAATGCAAATAATAAAAATCAGGATCCCAGCAGGAATTGAACCCAAGCGTTGTTCTGTGTGGCAGTCAGGTATTGCACCACAGAGACACGCCACGTCTTGAAACTGCCTTGGAAAAAGACCTTATGCAGGCGTAGTGTCGATGCAACGTCAATTGTGCTTGCAGTGCTGGCTATCTAATTTTAGACCAAAGCAATAAAGATTACATATGATCTCCTATGATACAGGCGTCATGCCAGATTGACGGCAATTGTGGTTCCAGTGTTGGCTCCGCTTGGTAAGCATTACGCATGTATTCCTATGATTCAGGAAGCTATATAGAAGCGTTCCTCGACCCCGGAGGAATACGCTAACAAAATTTACGTGTGACATTCACATCATCGTGTCGTAAAGTGCACTTCGTTTCGGCAATACTGGCGTCTGTGCTAGGAAGTGAGTGATGACGTTACGTCAGTCCATAAGTTACCCTTTAAAGTTACCCCTAAGTTACATAAGTTGCCCTTTAAACGCCAGACTATCTATCTATCTATCTATCTATCTATCTATCTATCTATCTATCTATCTATCTATCTATCTATCTATCTATCTATCTATCTATCTGTCTATCTATCTATCTATCAAATTGGCGTGGCATGACATCTGTACATCAAGAACATAAACGATGAGCCGTACCATGATAATCATGATATGGATGTCACGTACGTCATGACGTACAAGACACGGTCTTGGTGCTCCGGCGGCCATCTCGTTAACTTGACATGTGCTCAAATTCTTATGGGATGACATAAGTGTATGACGAATATGAATAACCAGTCGCAACATGACAATACCGACACGCCTGTCATGTGTGTCGTGATATACGTTACATGGTCTTGGTCCTGTCGCGGCCGTCTCATTAAACTGATATACAGTAAAATTAGTATGGCGTGACATGAGTGTATTACGAACATACCAGAGGTTGTAACATGACAGTCATGACATGCGTGTTATATACGTCATCATTTACAAGCCACTCTATTGGTGCTCTCGCGGCCATCTGCTTAAGTTGATGTATATCAAAATTGGCATGACATGACATGAGTGCATGGTGAACATAAATGACTGGTAAGAGCATCGGGCGCGTAATCCAAAGCTTGCAGGTTCTGTCCCTGCGGGCGGCAAGTTCTCTTTTCATTCACTTTACTTCCTTCACATCTCTGTCCGAATTAGCACAATACACTTAAGCAGTAGAATTACCGCCGCATATACCTTCCTTGGCTTATATCTGCTGGCTCTCATTAAGTTTGTGTCAAACAAAGAAACGGGTCCTCAAAATTCCCTTCCTTCATTCAGGCCATAACATGGAGATATTGACAAGCATGGCATGATCCTCATGCCGTGGTTTCGGTGCTCTCTCCATCACTTTATTAACTCCACCAAAATTGGCATGCCATGGCATGAATGTATAGGGAATGTAAACGACAGGTAATGACCTGAAAATCATGTCATGCCGGTCATGTACGTCATGATTTACATGAGATGATCATAGTGGTTTCCCGGATGTTTCTATAACCTCATGTAACCTAATATTATCATGACACGAATATGACAAACAGAAATCACAGGTCATGCATATATAACAGACTATACGTTTCATTAGCGTGGTATATGCCAGATTATGCTTGCATGCATTCAGGACAAATATATGACAGTTAAAGACATCTCATGACATCAATCCGTTCATTTGCCTCAAGCCAAACAGTGCAATGCAAGCAACTCTGCTTCGCATTACAACGATTCGAACCGTGCGTGGGATCTGCCGGATTTTTTATGGATGTATAGAAATAATGAGATAAACAAAAATGAAGCATCAATGATAAAAAAACAAACCGGTTTTCACTGGTGAGAATATACACACTACCTCCGTTTTACATGAATTTTGTGGTTCTGGAAACATTGATACTTTTACATAGTGAAAGCGGTGTTGTTTCTCAACTGCATCCGTCTAAATTTATGTACTAAGATATCTCAAAGGACGCTAAGAGCGCGCCATAGTCTCCGCCGTGCCCGCTAACTATGCTTGCTAATACTTCCAGGAGGGGCATATGCATAAGTAATTAAGATAATATACGAGAGAGCAGCCGCTGTCGTTCAGCAAAACTAGTATTGCACAGCGCGCGTACTCAGGATGTTGTGGGTGCGCCTACCCCGGTGGCAATGTGCTTTAGAGCGCAGCTCTTAGGCGCCCTTTCCTGCGTTCAGCGGCGGCGCCGTCGCCGTTGCCGTCGGTGGCTTAACCGATAGACATGAAAAAATAACCGATAGACATGACAAAATAAAATCATAAAAAATCCCCGGGTCGAATGAGATTAGAATACGGGCCCTCCGGGTGGCAATCGAGTATTCTACCACAGAGCCACGCTTGTGCTTGAAACTCATTCGCAAAAAGACACTATACAGGCGTTTATGTCGGCCAAGGAATCGCGTTAAGCTACGTAATATAGCGTGGAAGAAGAGTAAAATAACAAATAGACATCACACAATGCTAATTGCGCAACGAGTGTGTGGTTTAATGCTCCGCACCCACTGCAAAGTGCTCAGCCATTATTCTTCATCGTCATCAGCCGCATGCAGCGTCAACAAAGTGCACATAATACCTTGCAGGTGTGTAGCGGGTACCTCGCTAATCCGCAGGAAGACGAATAACGGCGTAGTGGGGGCTGTTCTACTTCACAAAAATTATGATTTATGGCGTATTCGATACCTCGCGGAAAGCCAAAACTTCAGACAGAGTTGGCCTTGCCTCAACACGAAGCTGCGCTCGGAATTCGCATTAGGCAGCACTGTAATCGTCGGCGAATTTTTGGTCGAGCTGAATTGCCCTATCTTACAATATCTAGACCTCGGTTGCAATAAACTTCTATATTTTTATTTTGTTTTAGTATATGATACACTTACGCAGCTTTATCTGCCAGAACTGCAGCGGGAAACTCATGCAAAATGGTTTCTGGCTTAAACTTTGAAGGTGAATGTCAAGGTCTTTGGACGTTTTAAGGTCATCATGGCTCCTGGATCGAAACCAATAGCAACGCTTTTGAAAGGCAAGTCGATTGTAGCAGTCAACAGGGTGAGGTCTAGTGCACCGACAAGTCGAAGAGTAGGGACACTGAATATCGCAAAGAAGTCCTACGGAGGCATTTACTGGAAAATAGGTTTATATGAAAAGGTGAAAGTGGTGTCATTCCTTTCCTTTCATGGAAGTTTCTGAACCTCACGAGCTTAAAAGAAAATGTTTGCCACATTACATGACAGAAAAAGCCTACCTGAGCAGAGGCTCCTTGGATATCAGTGCGGAGTAGGAAAAAAAACAGTGCGTCTGATGTTGTCGTACGCTGCAATGCCGTGACGTCCGTGCACGCCACGTTTTCGCTGGTCTCGTCACGCGTCTTTCCTCGATGTACGGGGAAAACTCTGCAAATGAAATGTGCCGGAAAGGCCGCACATACCTGGCCGCGTGCGGCTCTTCTCGGTACTAGACTACTAGCAACCACCATCGGCATGTCACGTGCGCAGGTCGTATCTGAATTAGCCGAGAAGGGAAGCTCCAACTAAAACTAATTTTGAAATCTCGTAGTTTCGCCGCCCGACCGGTTACTTTTTCAGGCTCAGACGGAGCGCGAGCGGCGTAGGAGCGCTGATATGCATGCGCCTTTGGCGCTTTTGCAGGCGGGCAGACAGGCTCGTAGACACTTGTGGTGCCGAATGTTTAGTTTCCACTAGATACATATCTTCCGGTCGTTGCCCTTGAGGTTATCGGTGTGTAAATGAAGCTATAACGTGAGAGAGCTGTAATACTTACGGATATGTAGGCACTTCTTCCCTGTAAATGAACGTGCTCTGTAAGGTACGCGTCAAAATAGAGATGTTAGCGTCATGTTTGCTTTAACTCATGCACAACGACAACAAGCAAAACAACACGTTGTTAATGCACGAGCGGCAAAACAGCAGGAAGGAAAAGGATTGGCAGGACAGGTGCTCGTTTTCCCTCACGCTACTAAATGGCAGAATTCGGCATTTGCGCTTTTCTCAAGGCTGGCACAGCGAACACAAGCTCTCGGGAAAAAAATACAAATAATTTATTTTGACAATAGAGAACAAAACTGGGGTGGCTGCGCACTAATGATGCGAATACTGAGGAAAGGGCGGAGCTGTTGACGTTCGCCTTCTCCTTTCCCTCCTCCCACCTTCCCTCTCCTTTTCAACCCGTTGCCCTACTGTACTATATACATTGCTATGCTATGCTTCACCCTTTTCACCTTCCTTTACTCCTCCTTACCCTTACTTCTATTTCCAACCCATTCCTATACTATGCCCGACTATGCTATGCTTGATCCTCTGCTCTCCTCCACTCCATACTCCACACCTTCACTTCCCTTTCCCATCTCCTTGCTACATAAACTACATTATACGTGGCTATGGTATGCTTTCTTTCTCTCTCTTGCTCTTACTTTCTATCTCTGTCGCTCTATTTATTTCGTTCTCTTTCATTGATTCCCTCTCTTTCTTTCACTTTATGTCTGCTTTTTCGATCTCCGTTTTGTGTATGTTGTTGTCTGTCTGTTTCTCTCTGTGTGTGTCTTTCTCTGTATTTTAACACGAAAGTGTTTTATGCCGGGGTCCACCAAGACTGCAGTGACGTATTTCCGTCACGGAAATGACGTCGATAAAATTTACACGATCAGATGCACAGAAAAGAAGTTCCGTCAACGGGCATCGAACCCACGACCGCTCGGTCAGCAACAACAGATGCCGGGCACGCTATCCACCGCGCCACGGTCACAGACTTTAGGGACTTTACAAACGCGCCTTTTATATCTACCACTCCCCCGGTCGGCGGGGTGGTGTTGCCCTCTGGGAGCGGTAAAGTAATTCGTCAATACTGTGGACTCCAAATTAGCACCTGCAACGCGTTATATGTCCGTCCCATTCGGCGCGTTTTCAATAGAAGTCCAATTTTCTCAATGCCTTAACACACCGCCAGGTGGCGATCTTTGGCCAAGCGTCGTAAGAGCATCGCAAGAGCGTCGGCCTTGCTCAAAGCATCATGCTAACGCAAACCAAAAATAGCTCTGCGAAGCGCGCCTGCCTCACCTGGCTGTAACACCGCGTTCCCCGTTCACGCGCTCGCCCCGAGAAAAAAAATCACAGCATATCCACGGAGTGAATGATGATGAGTGGGCGAAGCTGCGGAGGTTCATCGGTAAGCCGTGAATCTTCCGTGAATTCTGCCCAGTACATCATCACCGACGTGAGATCGAACGTGTTTATACTAAAGGTTCGATAAGTTATGAACACTTGCAGCTCACTTTAATTTTACATGTACGCTGTGAATTTTCATTGTTTAGAAAACCATTGCTTTAGAAAACATCTGGCATCTTTCGTTAAGCAGCTGGCGTCTTTTCGTTTTGCTTTAGAAACATCTGGCGTTCTTTCGTTTTGGTTTTAGAAAACATCTGGCGTATTTCGTTGGTTTATTTCATCAATCAACGGCGTTTTGAACAAAATTTTTATTGTTTAATCACGCACAGGAGAAATCTCACCAGACACTACGTTGGAGGTAAACAATGGCTGCTAATAGGAATGAGAGACAGAAGAAGTCGGCTTTTAGCTAACACTTACACTTCTACTTCTACTAACGTTTCCTACTGGAACATGCCAATGGCTGCTAATGGGGAATGAGAGACAGAATAATTCGGCTTTTAGTTAACGCGCATGCTGCGAATTTTTTATTGTTCAACAACGCACAGGAAAAATCTCCCACCGGCACCACCTTGGAGGTCAAGATCTGGTACTAAGGTTACGACTGGTTACGCACTACGACTACGACAACTACGAGGGATGAACGGGTGCCGCCTTAAGGAGCTTCGCCCCTAAAATTGCGGCCGGGCTACCGGTGCGGCACGACGCGCTTTGCGTTTCCCTCTAGTCCGCGGTGGTGTTCAATCACATTTTAAGATGCCGCGGGATGGCGACCAAGTTCTGCGTCGAATATGCGACGCTCTTCTGCCTATCACACCTCATTCTCTGATTACGCTTTCACCATTAACTACTACAGCTACCACAGGGGTTTGTTTAATCGTTTAACATGGACGTTAGAGATGTACCACCAATCATCAAAGTGGGTGCATCCACTTTAAACGGTCCTATAGCTTCCAGACACCCAATATACATTGTACAAACTCTCTTATATCAATGTAGAGTAAACATTCCGTTACTTCTGTAAGGGCACGCTTTACTTTCGTGTTATTCCGATTCCTATGACGGAGGGATCAACCATCTTTTTTCTACCATTTTCTGCCTTCCCTTTCTCTCGCCCTATTTCTTTCTCTTTCTTTCCTTCTTCCTTTCTTTATTTCTTTCTTTGTCTTTCCTTCTTTCTTTCTATCTCTACACTTTCTCTCGCCCATCCCAATTCCGTCCCACGCCGAAGAAATCGGAGCACGAAGGAGAATATGAAGAAGTGCACGAAGAGAGCGCGTGCCGGCCGAAATATTGCGTTCACGATGATGTTTGTCATTGTTCACGACTAACGGAGTTTCTCCGAGCATAAATTGCTCCGCCGTTAGGTAAGCTGCGCACTTAGGGAGAGGCATTGAAGTCTACGATGGACCATATGCGGTCTGGTAATAAATTATTCCAGTCAGTAATTGCTTCTAGAAAGAAGGGAACAGAAATAAACGTGTTCTGGCAAAATAAGCAGCTAGAGGTAGTTCTCGTGAATGGCAGGCGTGCGTGCGCGTAAAGTAAATAAATGCAGGCGAAACTGGATTTATCGAAGCGTGGACCATGCTCGAATTGTTTTGTTAATTCGGGAAGTCCGTAAAATTGATAGATTTTTCTTTCGTTATAATCTAAAATTCTAGTATAGCGACACCCAGAAGCTACCACGGCATTAATCTTGCTGCCAATCCTCGCCTGCCAACGGCGGCCCGACAGCGGCAACGGCATGGAGCCTCGCATGTCACCCGGACATAGAAGGCACCATGGCCGGTCGATGCGGGCCAGGCAGACGATCACGTAAAACTGCCACATGCTGTTGATATGCAAAGACTATGAGAACGAATGCAGTGACTGTGTGAGCAAGTACAGTGAGTAAGTTGCCAGGAGACGATGACTGCTTTCTGTCGCATAAACTATGAAACAATTAAAGCAAACACAGGCACGAGCGCCACCAACTGTCGAATGCGTTGTTCTAGGTCTTGGCAGTGAACCCAGCCTACATGTTTTAACGCAATATCTGTATAGAACGCACTCAGATAAAATCTGTCTCTGTTAAAATTTGAGGAAAGTCACCACCGTTTTCGTCGTTTGTTTCTGGAAAGACATCGTTAAGACTGGCTTACTGACTAGGTTAATTCGTTAATTAGGGATTGTGACAACACTGATCTGAGCCTTTGCCGGTGAACTGAAATAACTTCGTTAGACCGGGAACTCTGTAAAATCGGGTTTCGTCACATCGAGCGTTAACAGTACCTTGTTTACCCCCTGTAAAGTCGTTTTCGCCTTATGGCGCACGCGCGTCCGGCGGATAAGTCGTAGTGACCTTAAACAGCCGCGGGGCGAGATGTGGCGCTGTGCTCGCGTGGTAGGTTAGCGGGTGGATGGATGCTATGAGCGTCCATTTTATAACGGGGCGGTGACAAGTGGTCCACGAGGCTCGACAAATAAAAAAAAAACTTTTTGTCCTTTTCTTTTTAACGTTGAGCTAATGCCTCCACTTTGATTAATCTATCTTACTACAGAAAAAAAACGTAATTTCACAGCCCAGTTCTCTGCCCTTTACGACAGAATGCCCTAATTTTCCCGACTATTTATTTTTCTCCTTTCTCTCTAATTTTATGCCACCAATACTCTAATCGTCGCTTTCTTATTTCGATCGCGGGTGTGTTCAGCTTTCCATTGTTTTCCTCAAAACCGAAGGCTTCATGTAGGCTCGTGCCCAAACGTACACCTGGGTGGATATCTTCACGTTTTATCAGAACATGCTCCGCCCCTTCCGTATCTTCCCCACAGCATGTTCAATGTTCTTCTTCTTTACTGAATCTCGCTTTATAACTGCGCTTTCTAAGGCCCCATCTCGCTTCAAACAGTAAAGCGCTGCCCCTTCAATTATCGTAAAATTCCTCCCTCCTTATTTCGTTTTTGCCCTTTCGGTAGTTTCTCAACGCCGGTTTTTGTCTCCATAGCTGCCGTCCAGTAAATCCTCTCCGCCTCTCTGACTTTTTGCTTAAGAGCCCTTACTCAGCGGTAGCCTTCTCTGCAATGCTGTAGCAGAAAGCGCGAAAGCGTCGCGTAGGCGTTCCGCACCGCACAGAACCTACAGTGTGTGGTTGTGAGACGTGGTAGACGATCTCCACAGCAGAAGCGCAGGCTAAGTTTCATTATATAAATAAGTGGTTAATGTGTAGAAATAAAAGTTGATGGTTTCCCAGTGTGCAGCCGACAATGACCACTGTCGAAAGTGGGGAAGCTCCACCCATTTAACCTTTCTCAGTGGTAAGGGGGGCAAGCGCCCCCCTTACCCCCCCCCCCCCCCCCCGGTAGATAAGCCTATCTTCGGAAGTCAACTGCGCTGCGATAGGTCCCACCCACTATGACTTCCACCAAAGGTCCGATCGAGTCCGTCTACGTGCCATCGGCGCTTCTAGGCTTCAGGATACGAAACTCCGACGTGTATGAATGATCGTACAGCACAGCTATGGCAACGTTAAGCATAAATGAAGCATTTTTTTCTTATGTACAGCGTGTGACTAACAGCCGCCGGTCACACACGCCGGCACTTCTCTGACTCATATGTGAGAACACAGGCTTGACAACTGGTACGCCTTACTGAACCATTGCGAGGGCATATGTTTTTTTGCGCGCATTGCATTTGTTTTTGGCCAAGCCGTTATGTATTAGCTATCGATAAAACTGCATATCAGTGTGCTGGCCCGACGGCGCGAGAGCACGTCACAATACTTCATCATACACGCGCATTTATCGAAGGAGATTAGAGTCAACATGAAGCCTCTGCCAATATCGACCCTAGGATAGAGCGAGGAACGGCTGTGAAACTCGGCAGTAACAGTGGTGAACTGTACCTGCTCCTCGATCCACTTGATGATTTTAGATGCAAAACTGTTATGAAATCAGAACAACAGCCGACTTTGGTTTCGTAGTGCGCCGCCTCCGCCGGTGTACGCAATCGCTATCGTGCGAAACAAGAAAAAATGAAATCAGGAAAAAATGTCCAGGACCAGAAGGGATTTCAACCCGTGCCCTCTGCGTGGTAGTCGAGTATCCACAGAGCCACGCCGGTGCTTGAAACTCCTTCGAAAAAAGACCCGCCACATCAGTCAAAAAACCACATTAACATGTGTAACATAGCGCGCTAGGAGAGTAAAAGAACAACAACGCCTCACAAAATGCGAATTGCGCAACGAGTTCGTCGTTTAAGTCTCCCAAACCATTACAATCAGCTCAGCCATAATTCTTCATCGGCGCCAGCCACAGCATCAACAAAGTGCATATAATACCTTACAGATGTGTAACGGGTACCTCGCTTCCCCGCAGCACGTTCTTACAAACTTTCATGTCATGTCATGTCATACAGTGTGGTAGGAGAATAAAATAACAACCAGTGGATCTCAGCGCTGGCAGATGAGCTTGAGCATTAGTAAATGTAATCATGTCTGTTTTTCCAATAAAAAAAATGAACATCATCACAATGCACAATTGAAGATGCAACAATAAACAAAGTGCAAGTACCTCGGGATGTACTTTATGCCGAAACCTAAATACAACGTACATATTCGAAACACAATACCTCAGCATCTAAATATGTTAAAGGGGTCATGAACCACTCCTCGGGCTTGGCGTGAAAAACACCCTGGAATCACTCATACCCTTCCCAGGAATATATAGCCGAAATAATTTTTCGAAAAGCTAAAGTAGGACCGGAGATAGAGCGATCGCTATATTTACCCTCTCAACTCGCTTCATTTTGGAGGAGATTGGGAGCACCGTTCGAGAGGGCCCGTCCAGTGCATAACGTCACCTCGCTTCAATGTTGTGTGGTTTCCTTTCCGCGTAACTCGGCGGTGTTGACGGCCGCTGCTGGCAACTAATACTTCCGGTCGGCTGCTTCTCGCTGCATGGCGCGGTCTACCGCGTCTGGGTTCTAAGCGCAGACGCGATCAATTCGCATTGATACTGTCGTTACTTCGCTTATGTCGCATTGATATTGATACTTCGCATTGGTACTGTCGTTACTTCGCTTCGTGACTTCGCTTATGTCGTTTTTCCATCAAATCAAAATTAAACTAAAAGGAAAAGCCGGCAAGCCCCCGATGTAGCCGATTGGCACGGCATGTATACACACAGTGTACGCTTTTAGATAACGAACTGGCCAAGGCGGCCTGCCTCAACGCAGAGAATGAAATCCCGTGCGAAGAAAACGCGACGCAAAAGAAAAAAAAAACCGCGATTCTTTTTAAGCCGCCTATCTGAACGGCAGAAACGACATAAAATGCCCTTCGACCTTCGGACGGCTGCAGCCCGCCTGCTTGTCGGCGAGAGCGAGGATATTAGACAATCAGACGCGTCAGAATACAGCGAGATTTCAGAAACCGTCGCGAAGTATGCGCGCACGAAGAAAAAAAAAAAGCAAAAAAGAAAGAAACGCGAGAGGAGAGTCGTTTTAGGCTGGCCCCAGCGGCGTGCGGGATGCCCAAGCAAAACCGTCATGGCATTCACTTGGCCTTGTGAAGGCCGCTTCTGAACTGCTCAGCTGTGTCGGCCGTGTGTGCGCGTTCTGTGCCTTCCCCGCCACTGGACGTGAAATGCGTGGTTTGACGACAGTGCAATATGCCTTACTGCGGCTGTTACTACGGGTGGGATATGGTGTGACATTGTGCCGGCAACTCAATCGAGCCTGCCGCTGTGTATATTACCAAGCACATGATGGGCACGCTCCGTTCGAGGTATTCATTGGAAACTTATTGAATTTTGAAGCTTTGAGATAACTGTGGCTGCTGATGTTCTCTCGTGTTTGTATAACTCAGTCCTAATTTGAAGTATTACAAGACAGTTTGTCATGACGACAGCTTATTTAGTTCTTTCTTTTGTGTGCGTGATATTTATATCGAAATGCGTTGTAAGCTGTGAGTTTTGTGCTTATTGTAAAATCACAAACTTTTTCCTTATAGTTTTGTTTCGAAAGTTAATACTGACGTGAACAGCGCGTGTAACACACAAGGACGAAGAACCGACGAGGACTAGCGCTGACTTCCAACTGAAATGTATTTAATACTTGTCACGACCACGTGACAATATAGACTGTCTAGGGCGTTGTCGATGCGGGGCAAAGGGTAAACATCTTTTTTTGTAATCTTGTTGAGGTGCCAATAATCTACACAAAAGCGCCATGTTCCATCCTTCTTTTTGACAAGGACGACGGGAGAAGCCCAGGGGCTGCACGAGGGCTCGATAATATCTTTCGCGAGAATCATCTCGACTTCCTGTTGTATTACTATACGCTACGACGCGGAAACACGTTATGGACGCCTGAGAATCGTATTCGCATCGCCAGTATTGGTGCGATGCGTAACGACGGTCGTTTGGCTTAAGGATGTACTGGAAAAGTAAAAAAAAAAAAAACATCGCGATAGCGCTCCTGAACGTGGCAGAGAGCTTCAGCTTGATCAGACGTGAGGTCCGATGAAACCATCCGTTCAATGTCAACGCCAGAGGAAGGTGATGATGTTGAACCGCGGGCTGAGCTGCATCAATCGTCTACTCTGAAGGGCTCGACATGGTGGTCCTGAAGAGCGGTAATTTGGGCGAGGGAGATACCCTGTGGGAGAGCGTGTGCAGTCCGTGCGAAATTGGCAAGAGGAAGGCAAGTGCGGTCTCCAGTAATTGTCCGAATCGTGTGCGGAACAGCGACACCACGCGTAAGCATCACGGCAGGAATCGGTGCAACCATATAATCGCAGTCAGGTACAAGTGACGTAGAGGTTAAGTCGACGTGCATAACGGAGTAAGGCGGGATGGGTATACAATCGATGCAGCTGAGACGACTTTCAGGTAGGTTGGTCGGATGGGAAAGCAGAGGCAAATCAAGGTGACGAGAGCCGGCTGAACAATCTATGAGGGCAGCGTGAGTGGCTAGAAAATCCATACCGAGAATGACCTCACGAGGGCAATGTTCCATAACAGCAAAAAGAACGATAGCGCTTCTATCTTCAATTGGACGCGAGGTCGAGCAGAGTCGCCACCTGGCGGCTACTGGCTGAGGCGCGCCTAGTGTGGATTGGCCCTGCGTCGTCTGCTAGCCACGTCGTGTTTGCATGCGCGCGTACGTCCTGCACGTTCTCAAAGGGCGGTTTATTCTGTTATGTTAGCGCGAGTTTAACTGCTCGTACGTATACCTAACATGGTGTACAGAAGCAAGTGGGCTTGTTCGGTTGCATGCGCATTGTAATAAGATCAGTGAGTGCTACTTTCGAGAGGGCTGTGTATTTGTGTCGTACCCTTCGTTCGCGAGAATCATTTCAGTGTTGGTGCCGCTTTCTGGTTTAAGCACCTCGTAAAGTGCGCTTGGCGCAGTCCCAAGCATAAGGAGCATTAAATAGTGTGTGAATGCCGCGTTCTAGCGACTCGGTGGTAATCAAAAGCGAGGCTCATGCACTTTTGCGTTGTTGTTAGGTGTATAACTGCGGCACTGTAGTTCATGATGAGCTTTAGTTGTGCTGAAGATGTCCTTTTTATTGTACGGTCGTGGTCCCACGACAGCGAAATATTTCTATCAAGTGAAGTCTGACACTTCGGTACTCAAACTGTCTCCTAAAAAAAGACAATGGAATGACACGGCAGTGATAAAACGGAGTTCCCGCGCGCAATTTAAACTTTGGGCGACATTTATGCAGAAACACCCGTGTGCTTAGATTTAGGTGCGCTTTGAAGAACCCAGATGTTTAAAATTATTCCCGACGGCGTGCCTTACGTTTTTGTCGTACAATGTCACGCAAAACCTCATCTTTTTTTACATTATCTTGAGCGTTTGTGTGGAGTTGTTATAAATTGATGGAAGGCAGCGGTAATGATTAGTTCGAGAAAAAAAAACCTTATTCCATAAAATAACTGGAACTTTGTTGCATCACTGTTGTGCACGCAATCAATCGATGAAAACTCTGTGCTAAACACTGTTACATGCGTACGCGTATTCGCGTGAACAGTGCTATTGAACTCATTGGAGAGGAATATGGGCTGGTATACAAATGAAGAAGTAAACATTAAGTAGTTAATGCGTGCTACAGCAGTGTGTAGTACACAGAACACAAGCTAAACATGTACAGAGAAAACAACAAAAAAATCACAGCATATCCACGGAGTGAATGATGATGAGTGGGCGAAGCTGCGGAGGTTCATCGGTAAACCGTGAATCTTCCGGGAATTCTGCCCAGTACATCATCACCTACGTGAGATCGGGCGCGTTTATACTAAAAGTTCGATGAGAGTTATGACGTCTTGCAGCTCGCTTTAATTTTACATGTACGCTGTGAATTTTCATTGTTTAGAAAACCGTTGCTTTAGAAAACATCAGGCGTCTTTCGTTAAGCAGCTGGCGCCTTTTCGTTTTGCTTTAGAAACATCTGGCGTTCTTTCGTTTTGCTTTTAGAAAACATCTGGCGTCTTTCGTTGGTTTATTTCATCAATCAACGGCGTCTTGAACAAAATTTTTATTGTTTAATCACGCACAGGAGAAACCTCACCAGGCATTACCTTGGAGGTAAACAATGGCTGCTAATGGGAATGAGAGACAGAAGAAGTCGGCTTTTAGCTAACACTTACACTTCTACTTCTACTAACGTTTCCTACTGGAACATGCCAATGGCTGCTAATGGGGAATGAGAGACAGAAGAATTCGGCTTTTAGTTAACGCGCACGCTGCGAATTTTTTATTGTTCAACAACGCACAGGAAAAATCTCCCACCGGCACCACCTTGGAGGTCAAGATCTGGTACTAGCATTACGACTGGTTACGCACTACTAGGAGGGACGAACGGGTGCCGCCTTAAGGAGCTTCGCCCCTAAAAACGTCTTATGGTGCGTAAGCGCAGACTCTCACCCAGGGCGAGCATGCCTTTCATCGGGAGAGTGCGCTTCTCTCACTAGTAATTGTAACGTTGGATGATCTTCGTGCATCGATTCAACAATGAAGAGCGTATATATTACCAGTAAGCTGCAATCAACGCATTTTATTCGCCGACAATAGGCTCAAACAGCTCACAACGAAGCGCCGCTGTGTGCATTTGTATACGCACCGCCGACCGCCTCTTCACACTAACGCGGCGACGGTGCTGCCTCCTATAGGTTGATCTCGTGGCGAATAGTGACTAGCGCAGAGCACATGCCAATAATAGCGGCAGTTAGCACATGCCAATAATAGCCCCCGTCGGCGACTCGGACGGCTCGATTTAGGGTGGGCGTGACAACTTTCTTTAGATGGTGGGGAAGAGCAGCACTCATCCAAAAGATTCCGGTTTGTCGTTAACGTCAAACGAGGACTTCTTTCTGATGTCGTCAATGCAGCTCCACCTCCAGAAGCTGCACTGCCTAGTTTTCCAGTCGGAGGCGCTGCAATCGGTCGGAGACGCAGCACGGTGAGATTGTGGAGGCGAGCGAGATTGACGGCGAGCAGGGGATGGTGAGCGGTAGTAGCGAGGTCTGGCCAGAGGTGCGGCAGGAGCAGAGAATGTGGTAGGCATAGAAGAAGCAAAGGCTGAGGACGACTGGTTGACAGAACTGGCCTGGTTTGGAGACCCATAGTGTGCCGGTGGAGCCCAGTGGTTGCGACAATGACGAGCGATATGACCAAAGCGTCGGCAGTTAGAACATATGGGCTTGTCGCCAAAGGTACGCCATTCGGACAGGTTGCGTTGTCGAGAATAGTTGGAAGCAAGTCGAGGAGCGGTTGGCCGACAGTAAAAAGGCCCAGAAGAATATACAAGAGGAAATGGATGTAAGCCGACGTTCGATAATTCTTGACGGCCTGGATCGAGGAAAGCGTGGCCGGGGAAGGCTCAGGCGTTGGGAATGGAGTCACTACCGATTGTGTTGCATTGACTTCTTGACGAATGATGCGGATGAAGTTGTCACATCGAAGGTCCTGGCGGAAGACCTCATCACAAGAGGAAGTAGGCGCTGTGTTCGGAGGGCGCGAGATGCTTTTAGGGACGCGGCAGGCTTTAGCCTGTTCTAGAGGGCGGCATTCTCTAGGAATCGTGTCAATGCTCGCGAGGTTGTTAAAAACCAGCAGATTGAAGGCGTCGTCGGCAATACCTTTTAGCACGTCGTTAACTTTCTCGTCTTCCGATATGCGCTGGTCGGCTTTGCTACAAAAAGCCAAGACGTCAAGAATGTAAGAAACGTAGGGATTCAGTAGATGACTGGGCGCGTGTGGCGAGAGCCTTCTTTGCAGCGAGCTGACGACGAGATGAAACGGCGATTATTGCGATAGCAATTATATGGGCAGTCTCGGCTGGAAAATGTCCGTCCCCGTCGCCGTCATTCACCGTATATGTATAAGTATGTATATATATAAAAAGGCCACAAAGAAACATAATTAAGGAATTCTTTCCGACGCGCGGAATCGAACGGGCGACCTCTCGCTTTGCAGCCCGCCGCGTTTGACGTTAGGCTACGACAGCACCGTCTCTCAGCCTGCTAACGGCGAGCTATTTATATATACCATGCAATTCAGCATGCTTTCTTAGTGGCCACATAGATGGCGCGACGTGCGCGCGTGTTGCGCGCTTTAAAGGTCGTCGCCCCGCCCCTGCGAACGCCGTTGCTGTTCGCTCTACAGGGCGTCGTCGCTTTCGTGCGCTTATCTCAAGGAAAGAAGGGGTGGCCGGTGAGGTGCTTCGCTTCGCTCGCTGCAGCGGCCGCGTTTGCGAAAGGAGCGCGCTGTTCGAACAGAAATAAGTAACAACTGTGACAATTAGTACGCGCTCGTCTTGTGTGTACCTGTTCGTTTGTTTCGTGCGTCCTGCTTTATGTTTGAGCAGTGCGCTTCAACTGTCGAGCTGTGACGCATTAGTTCGCGCTCGTCCTGTGTGCGTTCTTTTCGTGCGTCCTTTGGGCTCGAGCGACGCGCTGGCAATTTCGAGCTGCTTTCCGTTCTTCGCGTTACATTACAATTTATTGCTATCGCAATCATTGCTTCGCCGTTGCGGCGAAACTGTGACTTTTTATTTCATTGGCTCGGATTAAGGCACACGTACAGTAAAATGCAAAATTCTACAGAACACGGGAGCGCGTGCCAACACCCATCACTGCACTTTATGACGGTGTGAAAACTAACTGCACTAAAAGTGTGTACTGCGCACGCCCGTCCTTTTCTACCGTCCAGTTTGCTGGCTCGTTGGCGCGCTTCAAACACTGGAACATGGGATGAATCGCTAGGTATCACATCTGCCGTTGCAGTGGAAGAGCCAGAAGGACCATATCGTGTCGATGAAACCATCAGAAGGCACAGGGTGCAGTTTGGCACGGGCTCCTGTGGTCTTCCGAATTGTGCACTCTACTGTACGACTCGCACACTCACCTGCTGAGTTGCTCTGGCCCAAAAACTGTGGTTCACATTTTAATGGATTGTCGAGAACTAATAAACTAAAAAAAAGCATTTTCCGATTGCGTTTGAGCAGCACATACTGCTCCATACCTCAATGTTCATCTCTTCATCCGCGTTTTGAAACTGAATCAATATTGTTGTGAGAAATTCACAGGCAATCCGTAAGACGGAGCCTCCAAACAAAAGCTGCTGCTGCTGCGCTTCTCGCATTTGATTAAATCACTTGCCGCTTGGTCTTTAAACTCAGGGCTTTGCTGAATCGTTACTGTGAAGCACACTTTTTCACTTCTTAGTGTTATCATCAGGTGTCGTTTCAACACCCATAGTTCATGCCACGTCCCACTGCCATAATTTTATACTCTATAGCTTTTACGCCTCCATACAGTGAATTATTTTAGGCCACTTTACAGCCGTATTGCATCCTATAACTGATATACATTGTGCACCGATAAAATGAAACTCATGGTCATGGCGCTCTTTGGCCCCACCTGGTCCTTGTCGCAATAAGCGCTATCAAATTATGATCTTCGACCCCGACTGCTGGATCTGGCCAAGCGCATGAGCCGCAACCTATCGTCTGCGAACTGAACAGAAAATAAATATTTCAAAGATTTCACTCCAGGTTTGTTTGTCTAGGTGCTGCTTGACATAATGACTTTGAGTAAATTACGAAATTGATGGTAGAATCATTTAAATCCATGTTTCTCAGTAATACAAGCTATCTTTACAGTTAGGTATACGTTCATCCATATATGTGGATTTCTATATACATGTGGATTTCCAGCGTTTTCTCGAAATATAAATAAAGTTACATAAAATGTGTGTGACCCCGTTTCGAGCGGTTCTTATTGGCGGATATTCGTTGCTATAAACATGTTCACTGAAACAAACGGGTATAGCGACCCACAAAATGCACACATCAAGGCTAATGCAGCAAGATAGTTATCTCAACTACGACCTAAAATAAGCATCTGTGGCTTCGTATGGCAGGAAACGCACCCCAGTTGCGCTGCTATAAGCGCAGTAATGCTCGTCTGACATTCAGAGTTTGAGTACAGTCACCAGTCGGCTCGTCACGGCACAGGCAATATAGAACATGTACTTAATGCTGTTGCTGCTAGCATCGTCCTTTTACTTGTGAGTACACTGTCATTGTCATTATGGCTCAAAATCATATAGACTGCCCCAGGATCAGCTCATCCAACAATATCCCATATTTCCACTGTGTTCTCTGCTCTGAATCTCGTCAACCCACTCTATTCTACGGCAAATTATTTAAGGATCTTGCCGCATCTAATGTACACATCTCATGCCCACACAGCGTTCTCGCTCGCTTCCTAGTCAAACTCTTACCATAATAGAAAAACAGTTATCTGCTATGCGCGTTGTATCATTTATGCACATGCCGCATTTAATGCCACAGTTATCATGTGCGTTAGTGTAAGTCGCTTAGAAAACACGTACGTGGCTTCTTATAAATGATTGCCCTAATTTTGTTTATCTCAACGTCTCATTTCTATTTCCGCTCAAGAACTTTCCGAGATAGGCTATCGGAAAAATAAAGAAGCTTTCAGGTAAGAGGGAATATTATCCGTGCGTGAATACCCTATAAGACGCTCCAGGTGCCAGCTATCCAGGCACTTTTGTAGAAACAACAATCACTTCACTGCTGAAAAAGAAGACTTGTCCTTTGCCTTGAACGTTTTGTCGGCTAGCGAATGAAAACGAGGACGCAAGCCAGGAAGGAACGCACGGCCGCGCTCACTTGCAACGTCTTTTTGTACTTGCCCATAATGATGTTGACACTGTACCAACTCGTCCAAATATAAAATTGTCTGCAGTCCACTGACTCACTGGCGCGACTCGAATGTGATAAGGAGAGCCGGCGCAATAAATCTTACGGTATGGTGGCAAACTGGGGCGCGCTGACGACGCGACGGTGGAACCACTACCGATTATGGGCTGAGCAACCACCGGTGTATCGAAAAGAATGGTAGATACGGAAATAACTGTATTCAGCGCAGTAAACCCTCAAAAATGCGTATTGCGCGCAGGAAGGTACCATATTGAAACGATCACACCACACGCGTCGTCACTGCAGGCGGTGACGCTTTTTGGCAAATGGCTGATCTTACAACCATGCAGGATAACGCAATGTAGGAGCCATATCCAGAAAGTGAAGGCAATTTGATCGTCAAGAAAAACATTTTCATAGAAAACGAAAAAACAGGGCGAAGCACAAGACATAAGGACAGAGACGGACCAGCGCAGCGTCCGTCTGTGTCCTTTTGTCCTGCGCTTCGCGCTGTTTTTTTATTTTCTTTGAACATGTACCGACCGGCCCAAGTAAGCGCTTTAGTCCAAAAACATTTCTCTTAGCAAAACCACTTTTTGGTGGTTTTAGTTTCGTACAGACATGCTTTATTTTTTTTCGCAATTTTTTAAAGTTCTCAGCAATATTTACAGCGCTTTACCACCAGCTCCTTTAATCCATGTTAGTCGAAAGTGGCCGCCTAGGAATTGAAGCAGTTGACAACATAGCACTGATTTCTTTTTTTTCGTTTCGGTGGAGAAGAACAGCGATACTGCATTAACTGGTTCTTTTTTTGTTTCTGTAGTAGTTTAGTATACAAGCGGCTCATGACCTTAATTACGTAGGAACAGAAGTTTACGTATAGCAATCCGAAAACGGTCGTCCACTTCAGATTCTTTGCTGTCTTTCTAGGTTAGTAAGCATTTCGATTAGCGCCCTTGTAATCAATTTGCAATATCTGAAGATTTTTGCTATCATAGACGTCGAAAAATCATTGCAGCGTCGAAGAAAATCAAACATATTGTTCAGCAGCAAGGTCGACAGCTGGGATAGTTGGTACGGTTCCATAATATTTAAAGCAGCGCAAAAGACGGGACGACGGAGAGAAAGTTGACACATGAACGCTTACTCGCAACTGGCAGGTTTATTAGAAGACGCAAGAAAAAGGAAAAGAAAACATACAGAATGTGACTCAAATAATATGTGCAATCGCCGCCACGTGGGGAGCATGCTAAGGCAAAAACCAGTCAAAAAGACGCCGGACAAGGGGAAAAAGTGACACACACAAGGACTGGACTAGCAACTGTGCTTTATTAGCTGACAGCACCTCCCAGAATAACCACGGCGCATGCGCTAATCACGTAAAACCATGAAGTCAAAACCCAAAACAAGAAAAAGCAGGAGCAGAAATTGGCCTACATAACGGCCAAGAATCTACCGCCAGAGTGACAGGAACTCGCATTCCTTCTGCAGTAATGAAATAGACGTACTGCTTACACAATCATCGCGGTGCGTGTTTATATGATAAGCCTCAAGGATTTCGCGCTCCTCCTTGCCCCCCCCCCCCCCCCCCCCCTCGCCCTCTACCTAAAATCTTAACACTGGAAAACAGCGGTACACAACCACAGATCTGGCAGTGGCGGGAAAGATTAGCCCCGTCTGACGTGTTCAACGAATTGTGGTGCTCGCGCAGTCGTTCATTCAAGCACCGGCCAGTTTGGCCGATGTATACTTTTTCGCATGTTAGCGGAATCGCATACACAAGATGTTTCGCGCAGGTAGTGTACTTGGTTTTATGCCGAATAGAACACACCGGAGTGCTAGTGTTTCCGCGAGCAACACGAAATCCTTGAGGCTTATATAAACACGCACCGCGATGATTGTGTAAGCAGTACGTCTATTTGATTACTGCAGAAGGAATGCGAGTTCCTGTCACTCTGGCGGTAGATTCTTGGCCGTTATGGATTTACGTGATTAGCGCATGCGCCGTGGTTCTTCTGGGAGGTTCTGTCAGCTAATAAAGCACAGTTGCTAGTCCAGTCCTTGTGGATGGATTTACGTGATTAGCGCATGCGCCGTGGTTCTTCTGGGAGGTGCTGTCAGCTAATAAAGCACAGTTGCTAGTCCAGTCCTTGTGTGTGTCACTTCTTCCCCTTGTCCGGCGTCTTTTTGACTGGTTTTTGCCTCAGCGTCATGTACCAACTGACCCAGACTTCGACCTTAGAGCATGCTAACATGCGCAAAGGCAAGAAAAACCAAAAGAAGCAAGGAACAACGATAGGTAAACAGACTCCCGTCTTAATACCAGATAGTCAGCAACAAGGTAAGCCAACAAAAAACAAAGCAAAGAAACCAAAAAAAGACACAAAAACCAAAAAGCATCTATCTACACTGCCTCCAAAAAACTAATTTCGCTCCGCGACAGCGCCACTGAAGGAGAGCTGATGCAACTCTCCCCAGCATTCTTAATGAAAAATGCTTCCATAACCTCACACGCCGCATCATCTCTGCGCCTAAATATAACAGTACTTTTATGAAAAAGAGGCGTGCATTTGCAACCTTTACAGTGGGCAGCTAAGTGTGAGCCATCATTGGTACTTAGATTATTTTTATGCTCTCTAAGACGGGTGTTTAGGCAGCGTCCCGTCTGTGCAATCTAACAATGTGTGACATTTATGTGAGCGAATTTGACAGGATGCTGGAACATCATTTGAATGGCTTAGGTAAGCGAATGTTCCGTTATGTAGACAATTTTCTTATTTTTATTCTGAATTTTGACACCTGTTGGCTCGTTGTAGATATTCTGAAGGTTTTCAAGGAAGTTAGTCCTGCTCTCACCTTCACGTTTCAACTCCCTAAAGACCAACGCCTACAGTTTCTGGATCTCAAATTTGCATTTTCCCATGACCATGCACTGTTAAAAATTTTGCCCCTTGTTTACGTAGAAAGCTGAAGGTAAAAAGTTGCCGATCACTTTTCCGATTTCAAAATAGGGCGATTTCCGCAAACGGAGTCGCCCTAGAAATGTTGTACGTATTGTCTCCTACAAATATTGTACGTAATGTCTTCCTAGGAATGTTGGACGTATTGTCTCCTAGAAACATTGTACGTAATGTCTTAGGAATGTCGTACGTTATGTCTCGAAGAAACGTTGTACGTAATGTCACCTTAAGATTGTCATACGTAATGTGTCCTGGAAATGTACGTAGTCTCCTTGAAAATGTTGCATGTAATGGCTTGCAAATTTCGAACTAATGAGGAATATGAAATGTGTCAAATAGCGCACTTTGTTGCTTTACAGTCACTAAAGTGCACAACTTGACACCACACTGTACTTAAAAAGTTGTAATAATCGGTGCGGTGTGGTGAAGAATGTTTCGGTGCTTTACATGCATTTACCGCAATGGTTACCAACTCATGGAAGTGGCCGCTGCTACTTTGCTGCGAAGAAGTTGTTAGAGAGGAAAAACTCATTACGCAGTGATAGAGACGAAAATTTCCACTGAATGTTGAACGCAACAGTCACAAAGAGATGCATGTACATATTGCCCCTGTTGAAACAAATGCCAGGCTACAAGTCTGCTACTTCAGTGAAAATTGAAGTGTTCCGGCACCACATACAAATTAATCGTACATAGTTTGGCTGTTTGAAGTCTAGGGTCTGACATCTCGCCTGGTCGGGATGAAACTTTGGTGAAAACATTGTTGGACGCCAATCACAAAAAGACTGGCAATCCCAAGAACAGATATTGCTGTTCAACTTGAACAAGTAATTTGGCAGAGCAAATATATTGACACTTGTAGCCTGATATATGTTGCAACAGGGGCAACATGTGCATGCATGTCTTTTCTCATGACTGTTGCATTTAACATCCTGTGGAAATGTTTGTCATTATTACTGCTTAACCTGTGTATCCTCTTTCTAACAACTTCGCAGCAAAGTAGAAGCTGCCACTGGTATCAGTCAATAATCACTGCGGTAGCTGCATGTAAAGCACCATAATTTTCTTCACCACAGAACACCAATTATTACAACTTTTTAAGTACAGTGGGGGGTCGACTTTTGTGCATTGGTGACTGCAAAGCAACAAAATGCACTATTTGGCACATATATTTTTCAGCAAATGCAGGATTCAGTGTTTTCCACAAAGTGTGGGACAGCACATCGCTGTGGCAGGAAGCATGCATACATACTACTTCTCGCCCAGTAAACAGTGAACATTCAGCTGCTCTGAACGCATAAAGATGGCGTTTATTCTGCCAAACTGTACGAGTATACTGTTTGCATTCCGGCTCATCTGAAAAGTGAAGAAACAAAATATATGAGGACACTTGAACCAAATGAAAGAAGGCAGTCTGTGCCGAAACTGAATTTTGCATCTACCTTGCCAAAACAAACGAGCCACACAGCAGCAGGTTTTGAATTCTGATGCATCCACAGCCCGCCCAATCTCATAAAAAAAGAAAAGGGCATGTGTAGCCTATGTCCCTGCATGATTGAATTAATGTAGTGTTCACAATAAAAATCCAAATGACTTCTGTGCAGACGACATTAAAGACATGAGAGGAGACGTTAAGTTCAGTTGAAATGCTAGATTACAATGTTGAGATAAGACATGTGTAACTGTTCAAGCAAAGGGTGATCTTGAAAGCAGGAAAACAAACCAAAAGTGAAAATCAAATTTTGCGCACTAGCTATCGGACACGTGCAATGGCTGTGAGCAGATTCGAACTAAGGTCGGCTGAGAGGAGTGCCGGTTCTTGTAAAAAATGCCAAAATAAAACAGCTAAAGAGGAGATGAAAACACGTTTCGTGACATTTACCCTTTCCGCATAAAACGAGGCACATGCAACATGAAATAAGCAAATCAAAATGTACGCAGTGAGTGTCAGTTACTGCTCCCACAACACGCCAAGTAATTTCAGGTGGACAGTGTTGGCAATTGTCCTTGGCTGTGGTGTTTTCACAAGTTAACTCGAAATGTAAAATGAGTCAGTGTCATAGGCGGCATCAACAGCCCAAGGCATTCGCTCAAAGGCAGACACATCGATGCTGCCCAACTTTCTCTCACAGCTTAATGTGTTACACAATATTAAACACTTTCCACTTTGGAGTTCACAAGTAACGCACGTCCCTGCTCGTCGGGATCCAGAAACTCAACACCTGACATGTAATCGTGGTCGCAGATGCTCCTATTTATCATAATGGAGACGTAGCTTTGCTCTCCACTTGCTTTTTCCTTGCATTGTTGCATATGCAGCAAAGCTAGCTACACAACATCTCAGGAGCATTTTGCATTCTGTGGCACTGACGTTGACATTCTGTCCTGCTTCCAAGCAACAATTTGTCTCATTCAGAGTAACTTGTATCAAACCGAGCACTCGATCGAAACGACCGCTAACAAAATAAACTACACCTCCTGCTTGTTCTCGCTCTGGGCTTTTTTCTGACCTCGGATGCTTAGTAATGCAGCAAACGTGGCAAATCACCTATCACCGAGAATGAGGCAGCGTCTTACACTGCGGAAAGTATGCTGTTGCAGCAATGAGAGAAATAATGAAGGGTGATTTGGTCAACTTAAGCAATTTTCTTTGCTAATACTGTCTGCCCTCTTGTATATTGTCTGGTTACATAGCCACTGCAAATAGCACCATGTATGGGCTTTCCTGCTGATGTCAATATGACAACCTGCAGTCTGCTGACATACACAGAGTCATTCATGAAAGAGGGTATGCGAGAGTGTGGCCGACGCTCAGTGACAGCTGACTAGAATGCACAGTTTGCTGCATGAGAAAGCACATCCGCTCAAGCTGTCGGATACTGGGGGTCAAAATAAGCAGGCATGGCGAGGAGGCGAACGCATGCCAGACCACCACCTACAGCTGGTAGAACAGCCTCTAGCTAACATAGGGCTCTTATGTTCCTTTTCACAAAGCAAAGCATCCCCTCATATTATGAACAATAGACGGGGTGGCACTGGTGCCCCTTGTTTATGCAAAGAGATACGAGGAAGCATGCAAGCGAAAAAGAATTAAGAATAAGGAATGTAAATTTGACAATACAATACTGCAAATAATGTTAGTATATCTGAAAATTGCTTTCACTTATCATAAAGGTTGTCTTGTTCTGTGTAAAAACAAGTGCTTTAACATTCCTTCAATGAAAATGTTTATGATGGATCTCCTCAGACTGACCATTTCAGGCTTGTTAACCTATATATTCAGCACACCCATATTGAATATCAGGCCCTACACACGCAACCAAAATATAGCAGGGATTACAAGCTTATCAGCAAGTAACGCCAGCAAAAACGTTAACTTACATTTTCAGTGATTCAGCGCAATCGCTGTATCAGTTTCATTATCTTGCTGTCTTTAGCTGTCCTTGACTTGCGTCCATTTCCACATTTGCTGCCTCTCATCTGGTTGATATTGAACATCTCCCTGGAAGGCACAAAAATATGTCGTCTGGATATTCTGTTTGTTCCTCAGTACAATTATGAAGTCATTATCACATTTGTTCCTGCTTTCGAACCATCACAAGGATGTTTTATTTATAAGGAACTTTTCAATCATCTTAAGCTGTGATTAATACAGAGCCAACTGCGATGTGGCTTCAATGCTTTTTGGTTGACCAACCAGAATTCTTAAATAAAGTAAAAGTAAACAGTATGAATATTACGTCAACGAAATCACCACGCAATTTTAAAATGCAGCAGTTCACTTGTGTGTACCTTTAGCCTAGCTCTCATGTCTGTAGCTTTTCCAACATTTGCCCTTTGCAGTTTTCACTGCCATCAGCATGCACAGTGTGGTAACATATAAACATGAAAATTCAAAGTTAGCACAGTTTATTTCACATCAGGATTAGTAAATGTAGTCACGAGATATATTGTTCTCTTTCTTAGTAATCTCGCAATTTTATACTATTCAATGAATTGCCCTTGATATCACAGTACTGAACACTGTTCATATCCAGGCATTGAATCTATCCATCTCGTGCCTTTGTCTTACATGAACATAATATTTCTATGTCCCTTCTCTTGCTCTAAACAATTCTATCTATCTATCTATCTATCTATCTATCTATCTATCTATCTATCTATCTATCTATCTATCTATCTATCTATCTATCTATCTATCTATCTATCTATCTATCTATCTATCTAGCCGCCTACGACTTTGTGCTCTCCTGGTCGCTTGGTTAATCGAATGTTCACCAAAATTGGTATAACGTAACAAGCCTGTATGACGAACATAAATGACAAGTCAAAACATGAAAATCATGGCACGCATGTTATGTACACCATGATTTACATGCCATGCTCATGGTGCGTTGGCGGCTGTTTCGCTAGCTTGATATACACCAAAATTGGTATCTTGCAACGTGACTGCGTGACGAACATAAATAGCACGAGTTAACATAAAAATTATGACACGCATGTCATGTACAGCATGACTTACGTGCCACGCTCTTGGGGCGCTGGCGGCCGTTTCGATAGCTTGATCTACTCCGAAATTGGTATTGCGCGATGTGACCGTGTGACGAACATAAAAACACGAGTCAACATGAAAATCATGACATGCATGTCGTGTACACCACGACTTACGTGCCACGCTCATGGTGCGCTGGCGGCCATTTCGCTAGCTTGATATACACCAAAATTGGAATCTTGCGACGTGACTGTGTGACGAACATAACTAACACGAATTAACATTAAAATCATGACACGCATTTCATGTACAGCATGACTTACGTGCCACGCTGATGGGGCGCTGGCGGCCGTTTTGCTAGCTTGATCTACCCCGAAATTGGTATTGCGAGACTTGACTGTGTGACGAACACGAAAACACGAGTTAACATGAAAATCATGACATGCATGTCATGTACAGCATGAGCTACGTGCGACGCTCATGGTGCGCTGGAGGCCGTTTCGCTAGCTTGAAATACAGTGAAATTGGTATTTTGCGATGTGACTGGGTGACGAACATAAATAACACGAGTTAACATGAAAGTCTTACGTGCCACGCTCATGGTGCGCTGGCGGCCGTTTCGCTAGCCTGATCTACCCCGAAGTTGGCCGTTGAGGTGTGTACTTTTCTCTTCCTCCCTTTTTATAAGAATCACTTCGCGCGTTTTCAGTTCTCACTATTCCCCCCTTCTTTATCCTACTCTTTCGATATCTTGTTGACCTTGTCGGCCTGTCATGTGCGACGCTTCAGGACGCGCTGATTCTCGCAGGCTGTGACGATCGTCGCGGCTCTGCCCTCGCTACGTTACTCTGCTTCCTTCATGACGCGAGCCTAGTCTAGCGGCTTTGAAACGCACCAAGAACACACTCATACATGCACACGAAACGTCCGTTATCGGAAGGATCATCAATAGCGATGGAAAAGAACAAAGGGCACACCAGTACAGACTCATCGCGAAGTGAAGTGTCATTCGCTAACCCCACTTTTATTTTAAATGCGAAGCATTTCTTAGCGAACTTCTGCGACATTGAGAGTATCTATCTATCTATCTATCTATCTATCTATCTATCTATCTATCTATCTATCTATCTATCTATCTATCTATCTATCTATCTATCTATCTATCTATCTATCTATCTATCTATCTAGCCGGCTACGAGTTTGTGCTCTCCTGGCCGTTTCATTAATCGGATGTATACCAAAATCGGTGTGGCATAACATGACGTTATTACGAACAAAAATGGCAGGTCATAACATGAAAATCGTGACATGCATGTCATGAACAGCATGATTTACATTCCACGGCCTTGGGGCTCTTGCGGCCGTACCGTTAGTTTCATATATACCAAAATTGGTATGGCGTGACAAGAGTGCATGACAAACATAATGACAGGTCCTAACATGCAAATCATCACCCACATGTCATGTGCAGCATGATTTACGTGACATGGTTTTGGGGCGCTCGCGGCCGTTAAAATGAATGGATATATACGAAACCTGCTATGAGGAGACATTTCTGTATGACAAACATAACTGACACGTGGTAACATGAAAATCATGACATGCATGCCATGTACGACATGGTTTACATGCCACGCTCATGGCGCACTCGCGGCCGTTTCGCTAAATTCATCATTATCATCATCAGCCTGTCTACGCCCACTGCAGGGCAAAGGCATCTCCCATGTTCCGCCAATCAACCCGGTCCTGTGCTTTCTGCTTCCAAGTTGTACCTGCAAACTTCTTAATCTCATCTACCCACCTAATTTTTTGTCTCCCCCTCACGCGTTTGCCATCTCTTCGAATCCAGTCAGTTACCCTTAATGACCACCGGGTATCCTGCCGACGTGCTACGTGCCCGGCCCATATCCATTTCTTCTTGATTTCAACTATGGCGTCCTTAACCCCCGTTTGTTCCCTGACCCACTCTGCTCTCTTCCTGTCTCTTAAGGTTACACCTATCATTTTCCTTTCCATCGCTCGCTGCGTCGTCCTCAATTTAAGTTGAACCCTCTTTTTAAGTCTCCAGGTTTCTGCTCCGTAGGTAAGTACCGGTAAGATGCAGCTGTTATATACCTTCCTCTGGAGGGATAGTGGTAGACTGCCATTCATGATTTGATAATGCTTGCCGAATGAGCCCCAGCCCATCCTTATTCTTCTAGTTATTTCACTCTCATGGTTCGGCTCTGCGGTTACTACCTGTCCTAAGTAGACGTACTCCTTTACAACTTCCAGTGTCTCGCCACCTATCGCAAAGCGCTGTTCTCTGCCAAGATTGTTCCACATTACTTTAGTTTTATGCATATTAATTTTCAGACCTACTCTTCTACTTTCCGTATCCAGTTCAGTAATCATGAGCTGCAATTCGTCTCCCGCGTTACTCATCAACGCAATGTCATCAGCGAATCGTAGGTTACTGAGATACTCTCCATTAACTCTTATCCCTAGCTCTTCCCAATCTAGGGCCCTGAAAACCTCCTGTAAATACGCGGTGAATAACATTGGAGAGATCGTGTCTCCCTGCCGCACGCTTCTTTATTGGGATTGTGTCGCTTTCTTTATGGAGGACTACAGTGACTGCGGATCCGCTGTAGATTTCTTCCATTATGTTTATATAGGCTTCGTCGATGCCTTGAAATATTCGCTAAATTGATATACACCAACCTTGGCGCTGTGCGATCTGATTGTATAAGGGACATGAATAACAGGTGGTAACGTGAAAACCATGACATACATGTCATGTATGTCATGATTTACATACCATGCTCTTGGTGCACTCGTGGCCGTTTCGCTAGACTGATATACACCAATATTGGTATTGCGCGACACGACTGTATGACGAACGTAAATGAGAGGTGGCAACATGAAAATCATGACATGCAAGTCATGTACGACATGATTTACATGCGACGCTCATGGTGCGCTCGCGGTCGTTTCGTTAGACTGATATACACCAAAATTGGCATTGCGCGATGTGACTGTCTGAAGAACATGAATAACAGTTGGTACCATGACAATCATGACATGTACGACATGGTTTACATGTCATGCTCATGGCGCACTCGTGGCCGTTTCACTAGACTGATATACACGAAAACTGGTATTGCGTGACGCGACTGTAGGACGAACGTAAATGAGAGGTGGTAACATGAAAATAATGACACGCATGACATGTACGACATGACTGACATGTCTTGCTCATGGCGCTCTCGTGGCCGTTTCGCTAGATTGATATGCACCAAAACTGGTATTGCGCGACGCGACTGCATGAAGACTGTAAATTAGAGGTGGTGACATGAAAACCACAATATGCATGCCATGTATGTCATGATTTATATGTCACGCTCCTGGTGCATTCGCGGCCGTTCCGCTAGCTTGTCATACACTAAAATTCGTATTGCCTGATGTGACTGTATGACGAACATAAGTGACAGGTGGTAACATGAAAACCTCACTCAACCTCACTTCGTATTCTCACCCACACGTGGCTATGCTATATATACATGGCTGTGCTATACAGGGCTTTGCCTATACGTGACGCCAAGTGACATGAGATGACGACAGCATACGATGACGACAGCCCTGGCCTCTAAAGCGCTCTGCACTTTAAAGGACCCCTGACAGCGAAATTTTTGTTGGTGACTTTTTGGCTGTAATTTGTAGCTTTGTGTCTGGTAATCTCTAAATTAAATCGTAAATGCTCTAGCGTATCGTACAACTAATTCTAGCATAGTTAAATGTGACCATTTTAGCATCACTTCAAAACGCCCGCCTAAAAACCACAAGAAACTGGCGCCCCATGCGGGGGAGCGTCAAAGATCACGTGCACTCAAGCTGTGGTGACGTTGACAGCGCAGTTTTCAAATCGGGGCCCCGAGCGCGGTAGAGATTGAAAGTATGTGGGTGCCTCGGTATGTGTTAAACCTGTTAAGCGCGTGTCCCCTCACGAAAACTACCTCGAGAGCAACCCGACAACAGAGCCAGAGGGGTGCGGAACAATAGGCCTCGCCGGGTGCCAGTCGTCGTATTGTGCACGTGCGCCCCGCAAACCTACTGTGACGTCCACAATACTTGCTTTACACTTGGAACGTCACACGGGGCCTCTATCTACGTCATACCAGGATGTCGCAAGGTGCAGCCAACTCAAGTGAGCACTCACGCTAACTTTAAAACCAAATTAAGATATCTTAAAGGCAACGTTCGTCACTAATAATCGGTCAGATGTGCCCCCGTATACAGGAAAGTCAAACAACACAAAGATCTCGAGGTTTCAATTTTGGTGTCAGGGGTCCTTTAAAAATTACATCTCCCGCTAAAGGGGGCCATGAGGCGATGCGAAGCGGCGTTTCGGCATGTCGAGCCCGCGTTTCAGAGGGGGAGTAGAGAGGTGGAGGAGAGATGGGACGTGGAGAGGGGGTAAGGGAGAGTGGGGTGGAGGTCTGTGGAGATGAGGTGTGTGGAGAGGATTTGCGCATGCGCAGTAAGGGTGGTCACGCCGCACACCGTTTGAGCTCCGCAATAAGATGCTTCGCAACTAAAAATGCCATTAACGAAGAGAGACCATGGACAGGGCGAATATATATATATATATAATATATATATATATATATATATTATATATATATATATATATATATATATATATATATATATATATATTGTGGGCATTCATTCGACACATCTACCCTCCTCCTACATGGTCATCAGCGCGGGTGTTCGTCGTCTTCATCTGTAGTGGGAACTCAACTTGATTGTGATCTGTGCCTCGGGTGTGGTCACTTCACCGTGCCTTCGGGGCCTAATAAAGGTCGCGCTAACCGTTGCGTCAAAAGTGGTGGAGGCTGCTCATCGATCTTCCTACCTCTCCCAACCTGCTCTACCTCCTGGAGCTCCGCTCAGGTCGCCGTCTGTACCAGGTGTCCGGTAACATGCCTCAGGACGAGCCAACCGGCGCATACCTCCACGGCCCCGACTACCGCGGCCTATCCACCCTGGATTATCAGTGGCCACCAGCGTGACCCCCCATGTTCGCCGGACTTCGAGGTGAAGATGTGGAGGATTGGTTGGACCATTACGACCGAGTGAGTTCAACAAACAACTGGGATGATCCGGCCAAGCTTCGCCGTGTATCTTTCTACCTCACGGACGTCGCGAAAACGTGGTATTTCAATCACGAAACTGATTTCACGGACTGGGCTCATTTCAAGCAACAACTTCGCCAAATTTTCGGTACTCCGGCAGTTCGTTCTGCCCTCGCAAAGAAGACCTTGGACGCTCGTCATGCCATTCGGCCTTTGCAATGCTCCACCAACATTCGAGCGCATGATTGACACCGTTTTGTGAGGCCTGAAATGGAAAACTTGCTTGTGCTATTTGGACGATATCATTATTTTGTCGTCAACATTCCATCAGCACTTGCAACGTCTGGACGAAGTTCTCACGTGTCTTGCCAACGCCGGCCTTCAGCTGAACACCAAGAAGTGCCGTTTCGCGAGCAAGACCATTAAAGTCTTAGGTCACATCGTAAGCAAGGACGGCATTCGTCCTGATCCAGACAAGGTATCCGCTGTCCAGCACTTCCCGCGTCCTGAAAAAGCCAAAGATTTGCGCAGTTTCATCGGCCTCGCTTCCTATTTTCGCCGATTCATTCGAGACCGCCTCAATCGCTTCGCCTTTGCACAAGTTGCTCGGCTCCGGCGTTCCCTTTGTGTGGTCTCCTGAATGTGAATCGGTGTTTGTACATCTGAAGTGTGCCCTCACGTCCGAACCAGTCCTTTGCCATTTCGATGAAACCGCTCTTACACTCCTCCATACGTACGCTAGTGGTCATGGCATTGTAGGTATTCTGCTACAGCGAGGCAAGTCTTCACGCGAGAGGGTTGTCTCATACGCCAGCCGTGTACTGACACCTGCAGAAAAGAATTATACCATCACCGAGCAGGAGTGCTTAGCCGTCGTTTGGTCTTTGCAGAAGTTTCGACGTTACCTTCACGGCCGCCACATTACTGTGGTTACAGACCATCACGCCTTGTGCTGGCTCTCGACACTCAAGAACTTATCTGGCCGCCTTGGTCGCTGGATTCTTCGTTTGCAAGAATATGACTTTAGTATTACGTACAAGTCGGGAAAAAACACCAAGACGCCGACGCGCTTTCGCGCTGCCCGCTTCCTTCGGAACCGTATAACGGCACCACCACGAGCGCTCGCGACGAGTTCTCGGCCGTCCCTTCTTCACACGTTTCATCCTTAGCTACTATGGGCCCAACTTCTTTGAACGAGTGTGGTTCATTGTTATCTCACCAACGCGCTGATCCTTACTGTCGCCGCCTCATGGACCGCCTTGACGGGACTTCGCGGCCCCCTAACGCACGTCTTCGTCGACAGCTGACGCAATTCAAGCTCGACAACTGCGTCCTGTACCGCCATATCTACCATCCTGACGGTCAACGCTGGGTGCCCGTTCTACCTCGCTCTCTTCGAGCTGAAGTCCTCAAGGCATACCACGACGACATGACCGCTGGACACTTGGGATTTCAGAAAACCTACGATCGCATCAGATGTCACTACTACTGGCCGAGCTTGTACACTAGTGTAGCCAAGTACGTTGCTTCGTGCGTGCTTTTTCAGCGTCGAAAGCTACCCACATCAGCTCAAAGCGGACAATTACAACCACTCCCGTTTCCGCTGGGGCCATTTGTGGTAGCTGGCATCGTTCTGTACTGTCCGCTTCCTTTGACTGTCGCCGGTAATTGATGGATAGTTACAGCTGTCGACCATCTGACATGCTACGCCGAAACAGCTTCCATAGCTTCTGCATCAGCTCCTGAAGTTGCTGATTTTATACTCCGATTCCTAATCCTTGGTCACGGTGCTCCTCGTGTCATCCTGAGCGACCGTGGAAAGGCATTTCTTTCAGAACTCGTTGACGAAGTGCTCAAGGCATCCGGCACCACTCACAAAACAAGCTCCAGTTACCATCCTCAAACGAACGGGCTGACCGAACGCTTTCATCGTACGCTGTCAGACATGATAGCCATCTATATCCAACCGGACCACAGAAACTGGAACGCATCCTTGCCATTCGTGGCTTTCGCGTACAACACCTCCGTACAGCGCACAACCGGTTACTCGCCATTCTACCTCGTCCATGGCCGTTTCCCCTCTTCTTCCCTCGACGTTTCCTTTTTCTCTGCGCCAGTTAAACTATCTCCATCCACCAGTGAAGAATACGTGTCCCGGCTGCTTCATTGCCGGGCAACAAGGCAACAGGACCACAAGCTTGACTATGATGCCTCTCATCGTGCCGTGTCCTTCAGCCCTGGCGATGAAGTGCTGCTTCTTACACCCATTCGCACTCCTGGCTTGTGCGACAAATTTCAACTACACTTTATTGACCCCTACACGGTCTTGGAGCAAACGTCTCCCGTGAACTATCGCGTGGCACCCGTTGTCCTGCCAGCGGACCGCAGCTGCCGGGCTGCAGAGATAGTCCACATATCACGGATGAAGCCTTTCGCACGGCGTTCTTCTTCGCTTTAACCCGCGGTCAGGATGACCGCTCTCGCGTGGGGGGGAAGTCAGTGTGGGCATTCATTAGACACATCTACCTTCCGCGTACCTGGTCATCATCACGGGAGTTCGTCGACTTCATCTTTAGTGGGAACTCAGCTTGGTTGTGATCTGTGTCTCGGTAGTGGTCGCTAGTGGTCGCTTCACCGTGCCTTCGGGGCCTAATAAAGGTCGCGCTAACCGTTGCGTCACAATATTATATATATATATATATATATATATATATATATATATATATATATATATATATATATATATATATATATATATATATATATATATATATATATATGTATATATATATAACACGTTCCCCGTGCTTTCCGCCAAAGCACCTTGCCTAAAAAAGTAGCTTGGTAACGATGAGGGTTCTTTGGTTGGAAAGTAACTTGAAAGGAAGCCACAACAATAATTAGAACTTAATTAGAACATTAATTAGAAATGGAAGCCAAGTTTTACGACTTTTTAGTGCCACATTAAACAAGGAGACTCTTTCCGTATCTCAAAAAATGACAGATGTCTGTTGCTATTTAGATAAGTTTTTGCCGTGTTTGAATAAAAGGGCAGGCATCCTTAAATTTTACGGACATTTTGTTCGTAGGTTCTAAGGAAATTTTTTCAGTGCACACGTGTTGGATGTTGTGCCCCAGAACAAAAAAGCACTTTTAAGTTACAAGTCATCACATTCTAAAACCGTCAAAGACGGCATTGCGCTTTCTTGCCTCCGTTCAGCGCTCACTGAATCATGTAGCCACCTCATTAGCAATAGCTTTTCCCTTCAAATAAATATACTATTGCGTTCTACGTTCCCGCCTTAAACTTTAGTTGTCCAATGTGAAAAGCTTCTGAAGCAGGTAAAAGCGAAGTTTGTATCTCAACAGAAGGAAGAAAACAACAAAAAAAGAAACGCCGGCGTCAATCCCTATGCGCACAAGCCCTCCCATTGTCTAAAAAATGTTGGTGTCCGCTAGGGCGTGCCAGTGGTGTTTAGCGCCCCTAACAAACTTGGAAAGATTCGCGCTGCTCTTCACCATAGACTTGAAAGAAGTTCTACCTCACGAAAAGGGGAATGCCGCACGGAGCATCATAACCAGTTTGTGCCGTGTGCTTCAGGTGTTGTCTACAACATCCCAGTGACTTGCGGGCTTTGTTACATTGGACAGACGGGACGCTGCCTAAACACCCGTCTTAGAGAGCATCAATGTAATCTAAGTACCAATTGCGGCTCACATTTAGCTGCCCACTGTAAAGGTTGCAAATGTACGCCTCTTTTTCATAAAACTACTGTTATATTTAGGCTCAGGGATGATGCGGCGCGTGAGGTTATGGAAGAATTTTTCATTAAGAATGCTGGGTAGAGTTGCATCAGCTCTCCTTCAGTGGCGCTGTCCCGGACCGAAATTAGTTTTTTGGAGGCGGGGTAGATAGATGCTTTTGGCTTTTGTGTCTTTTTTTGGTTTCTTTGTTTTGTTTTGTTTTCGTTTTTGTTGGCTTACCTTGTTGCTGACTATCTGGTATTAAGATGGGAGTCTCTGTACCTATCCTTGTTCCTTGGTTCTTTTGGTTTTTCTTGCCTTTGCGTATGGTAGCATGCTCCCCACGAGGCGGCGATTGAACAGACCATTTGAGTCACCTCCTGTATGTTTTCTCTTTTTTTTCTTGGTTCTTCTAATAAACCTGCCAGTTGCTTTAAATAATGCCAGTTGCTTTAAATAATGCCAGTTGTTTCTAATAAACCTGCTGCTTTAAATATTGTTCAGAACGCTAATCGTCAAACCCGCCACGGTGGTCTAGTGGTTATGGCGCTCGACCGCTGAATCGTAGGTCGCGGGATCGAATTCCGGCCGCGGCGGCCGCATTTTTGATGAAGGCGAAAATGCTTGAGGCCCGTGTATTAAGATACAGGTGGATATGAAAGAAGCCCAGGTGGTCGAAATTCCGGAGTCTTCCCCTACGGCTTCTCTCATATTCACACCGTGGTTTTGGGACGTTAAACCCCAACAGTATGTAATCATATTCTAATCGTCAGACAAAAAGCAAATCTTGGTTCGTTTGTCGAACACTCGTCGGTCTGGATGCTGTGCGCACCGCACCGCTCTTCATAATGTGCCCTGTTGTGGCAAAATAATGTTTTTGACCTCATTGAGTAATTGATTTTTCAATCATTGCTTTAAGTCTATCAACTAGACAACTCTCTAACTTTCGGCAGCTGACGGAAGTGACTAATTGCAATTCACGAAAGTGGAATTGGCGGAAGTGGCGGATTCCGCGGACATATCAGCCAACAACTGCTGGTTCCCAGCAATACGTCCGCTGCCTTCAGAAGCAACTCAATAGATGGTCCTGTATAGATGGCAATAGATGGCTTGCTCTGGCTCTCCAATTGTAAACTATATCAGATTTCCCTTACTTTTCGTATATGCCTCATTCTAGTGCTAGTCCGTAATCGCCAATAAGAGTGGCTGTTCCTTTCGCGTCTTTTCTCTCACACTCTCACTGTCCCGTCCCTCGCACTTTATGTTCCCGTGCTAATTATCTCCGCGCATGAATATCTCAAGACGACTGCTCTTTTTTTATTTTTTTTATGTCCGTGTTTTTTTCCTGGCAATCTTGTACACCGCATGCATCTTTGACCATGTTACGTTGAAAACATGACAGGACGAAACCGGGCGGGGCGATTGGCTGCATGTCTCGCTAGGCTAGATCCGCCAGCAACCGACAACATCCTCCTCCTCTTTCACTGTAAAGTGTGGATAATGGCTGACTGATGATATAAAATTGCATTTTTTCAGTTGGCGTCGCTGGAGCTTCTCTCTCTTCAAACGTCTAGGAATTCCTGGACCCCATCCAAGCCTCATATGTGGTAACATCTCTGAAATTAAAGCAAAGGTATCTGCGTAGCATACAATTACGCTGTTCCTTGTTTCATTAGGATTTAATTCACTGGTCGTGAAAGAACGGCTAGCAAGAACGCCCTCGCTAACTTCTCATTTACCACAACATGGCTGGACTGGACAGGCGCACGGGCATTCCTTCACAAGAAGAAACGCCCGCGCGCCTCTCCAGTCCGGCCATGACCAGATAAGAAATGGAACATTCCATTTAAGTAATGTTATTAAGACGGCGACCCAGCCTGCACTGCACAGGCTTTTACAAACGCCGGCATGCGCAATATATAAAGTCTCTGTCACTCAGCAGTTATTAGTTCAACTATGTACTCGAGCAACCAAATCATTTGAGACGTTTTAACGCTTGCAAAACAGGTAGTAGGGAATGACAAAGAGGTTAAAAAGATGTGAATTTCTAATTTGATAGCTTACAGCGGTATGGAGAAACATTGGTTGAAAACCGGACCAAGAGACCAAGCAATAGAGAGAGATGAATCATTCCAGCAACTATCACGTACTGCTAGTATCTAGGCCAGGGGCCTCAAAAAGGCGGCCCACGGCCCACACCTGACTGTCTTCGTTCCATATCTTGGTTTTTTTTTTATTTTCTTAATTACTTTGTTCGAGAGCTACACAGGAGTAACGCATTGTTTTCATCAGGCACCCCCTGATGTCAGCATGTGTTGATGCATAATCGCGAAACAGCAAATCTGTGTTTCAGAATCGGCCACCAGGTTTTAGTCAGAGGCTGCGTCTGAGCTAGCTGGTACATTGACATGAAATCGTTAAGCGCACAAAGACGGGAACAAGAAGACACACAGAGCGCTACTAGGAAAGATCAAGAAGCACACATAGGGGAACGATGCTCGGTGTGGCAGAAATATACTACCAGGATATTTCTACCACACCGAGCATCGTTCCCCCAAGGGTTTTGTCATACTGGAATCCTGGCGCCAAATTCCTACAGAAATGACCCTTACTGAAGATGTGGGAAAGGTGCCCTTTCAAATGGCATTGTGTGCTGACAATATGTACAAACTGCCCCCCCCCGACCCCCCCCCCCCCCCCCCCCGAAGTTGCTGCCTTCTTCACTGTCCCGGCCCTTGCAGGACTAAATTGTGGGATTAGGCCCCGCTCTCTGAGATGGGTTTGAAACCCCTGATCTAGGCTGTGCGAAAATTCAGGTAGTAGCTGCCTATGTTGCTCTCTTTGGCATTGAGTCAAGCGTGGTACGACGAGGATCGACGTCTTTTTCATAAATTAAATAACTGAGTGCGTGAAGAGGGCTTCCCGCGCGGCGCGCCTGGTAGCAGGGTAGGTTCTGGTCCGGCGCAACATCGGCGCTCACGTTCGCGTAAAGATGCCAGTTTAATCCGCCACAGTTACAAGAAACAAGAAAAAGTTACACATTCGTCTCGCCGGTGAAGCAGTGAAGGCAATAGCAAAAAATCAAATGTTTGTGCAAAGTGAGGCCAGCAGGAAACTTCTTCAGAATTCAACGTGACGTAACCCAACAAAACGCCGGCGTAAGGATACGCGCCCGCTGCAGTGATGGAAGCGACCTTCGTGCTGTCTGTCACTTCATCACAAACCAAGAGGGGAGGGCCACAGGTACAAACGTATGACCCGCCTGCTGATCCCTGTAAAGGTTAAGTGCGCACGACCGTTTCTGCCAGTGCTACGCAGCTACCCACTGATCCCCCCCCTCCACACGCGTATACGCAAGTTGACCAAATCGGCGTTTCTCGTGCCGAAAAACAACCCCTGCGTTTTCCCGCCACTTGAGCAGTGATCGTCGGCTGTCCTCGCACATAGAACACATGCGACGCACGGGCAGATGTAATTGCCTTGGGCTTTATAAGCAAACTGATGGCGGCGCCGACGCTGACTGGAAACGCCGCCGGGAATGCCCATATAATTTCTATGGCAATAGCACGTCTTCCCAATTCAGTGCCACTTGTCCAACATGTCCAAGCTTCTTGTGGCGCTGCGATCGGTACCCTGCGATATGTGGTCGTCAAAGCGCTGCGCGTGGCTCCCCAGAAGCGGTGCATAGGCGGAATGCCCGCTTCCTACTCTCGCGACCAGGGTTCGAGTTGCAGCTGTAAATGGTTTTTTTTTTTTTTTTTTGCGGTGGCTACACTGGCCGAGCCAGAGTGGTTTCGCTGCGCGTACAAGAGCCGTGCTGCACATGCGCAAGGAGCAGTGATGTCACACAGCTGGCGCACAGGAGCCGCCACCTCCGTGCACTCCGCCGCCGCCGTGCGTGACTCGCCAGTCTGCTCATTCCAGAGGAGTGACGTCATAGGCGCGGCAGACGGCGCGCACGCAGATTTCCGTCTTCGCTGTGCAATCGCCGTCTAACACTGCGCTAGAGCCGCTCGATAGTGCCTCTGGCTAGCGTTTGCCAGTGTAGTATACACCTAGTGCACCGCCTATTCGCCGCGAGATCGGGCTATAGACCTTATGCAAAATCTGCTGCCATCTAGCGGCCGCCGTACGCATTTCCGCCATGTTGAAGGCTAAGCGCGCTCCGCGTGTGCACACACGGAGCGCACGTATCGGCGTGTGGCGGCTGATAGGAACGGCAGTGCCGACATATTTTCATGAGCCGTGTTGCTGAGATTGAGGGAAATGGGTTGCTGAAAAAAGGTTTCCAGGAAACTAGCCTCCATGCGTTATTAGATTTCCTCGCGGCCGACGAGAAGCGGCAAATCCTTCCATTGCTCCCGCTACTGCTTACGACTAACGCCAAGTTTACGTTCTCCGTTCTTAATAGATGCGGCATGTGACAGCATCGGCACTCATCAGAGGACACTCCTTCGTGTCATGCCGGAAAGAGACAGTTTTCACGCCGTGTACTTGCAGGCACAGACAAACCGGCTTCGTGTACGCGCTCCAAAGCTGCATCGCGGCTACTCGCGCATGCCTGCGCAGTTGGTGACACCATTACTTTGTTTATCACATTGCGATAACAGTTAAATGTTAGGTAGCTTGTGCGCGTCATCGATTCTCAGCGAACGGACCGATTATGCTGGAGCGTGTTGTTCGTAGTTTGTTTTCGAGTGTGAAGTTTAACAATGTAGCATTTGGTGGGATGCTATGCGTGCGGACTGCTTCCCTGTGCGTATATTTTTCAAGCATTTCATGTGCTGTTACTGCCAAATTCAGAGGGGCGGCCCGGATGGCCTGACCACCCCCCTACTTTCTTATTTATTTACCCCCAAGAAGAGCACATATCAGGTTCTCCCAGCTGACGCTGATCCCCCTTCTGAAAAATCCTGTATCCATCCCTGTGTGCTCTGAAATGTTAACAGATGCTTGTATGCGGCACTTTTCGTATGAAAGCGAAAAAAAAATGCTGTTCCCGCAGATGTGTTACATTCGACCGTGGGTGCGCTACGTTGTTACGTGCTGACATGGTTTCGCAAGCGTTCAGTCGGCGACGCATTGCTGCTACGGGTTGGAATTGTAAGGCGCCAACAGGCCCCGAAAACGACGATGTGAACGCGAATATTCTTGGCGGATAGTGTTATTTACGAGTACATGTCGGAAGAATATATTCGATAAAATACTAGCTAATCGGCGTCTACTTCTTGGAGCAACTAACGCTTTTCATGTTGACTTTGCACGTGCGTGAGAAGCGGACCTTTCTTACATTTTAACCGTGTGGTAGCTCTATGCAAAGCATTGATCGGTGACTACAGCAGCGAAATATTTTTTGTTTCAAAATAACAAACAGGACAACGTTTTATTTAAAATAAGGTGCACAATACATTAGGTTGACGTAGGCTGTCCCTTATGAAGTACGCCTTGAAATGGGTTAACAGCACTTTCCTACCGTCATCGCTGTGGCCAGCCGCGTCGCGCGCTAACGACTCCTCCCAACCATCCAGCACTACACGCATGATATTGCGTTAGCTAACAACACTTCATTTGCTACACTGAAAACAGACAAAATTTATAACCAAGCGCAAAGCTTCGTTCTCAACGACGACAGGCTTACATGTGACTCGGTGACAAACTTGCACGTTCTCGTTGCGAGGCCGTTCTTCAGACTTTATAATTGTCAACGTAAAAACTACGAAATGCTGGTAATGTGTACAAGTTCGTCTGGCGTTTTATGCCCCGATTGCCGACTATCACAGCAGATACAAGCAAGAAGTTACGGCAGCGATAGCAATATGATTCGGACACAAGCCTCCAACATGGCGCCGAATCGGTAGCTTCGTCAAACCTCCGACAGATGGCAGCAATTTTGCATAAGGTCTATAGGTGGCAGCACCGTTGCCGCGTTTGTGTGGATAGGCGGTCGGCGGCGCGTATAGACATGTACGCAGCGACGCTTCGCCGTATGCGACACAGCCAACGAACGCGAAAGATCGGCATATTCGAGAAAGCAAAGCCGAGCCAGCGGCGCCGTCTGATTCCGCAGACGAATCGGTGAGAGGATCTCGCCCTTTCTCTAGCTTTCGCTGTGCTACGCACAGACGAATCATACGCACCTTCCCGAACCCAGGCGTGAGCCGATACAGGCAATGCAAGTGCAGCAAGCGCGCGGGGGCAGAGTCAGGAATTAGTCGGCGATGAAGTTATGTCGTTCTAGTGATAGCATCGTTCGCTCGACCGCAGAAGACGTGTTGCTTGATTATCTAGTGCTGTGAGTTAAATATCAAGAGATGACAGTGACAAGTTTTGAAGATGGTTGCCGAGAAGACATGTGATGACCGACTGCGGAGGAGAAGGAACGTCCGCGTGGAGTGAACCGTCATGCCGGTGAATATCAAAGGTGCGTCGCGCAGACCAGCGTGACAAGATCCAGCTATGAGGTGCAGCTCGTGGTGAACATCCGCTTTGTTTTGTTTACAAAGGTGACGTCTCAATCACTTCTTGTTCTTTCTGAAGTCAGCCATTGCTGCATTTCTGCTTCTGTAAATAATATAGAACTTAGCTTGTAATAGCGCGGTACATGTACCGCGCTAGTACAAGCTAAGTTCATGGATGACCAACTCGCCCGAACTACAACACTTCTGAAATATAGAACGTTTGAGCGAAGTGCCCTGCACGGCGGTCGAACCGAACCAACGCATGCTCAGGCTGATAACTTTGGTCGTCTACCAGTGTCAACATGATCGAGTTCATCCAGCGAGCACCGATATGACAGAACGAAAGCATTAGAACAAGAAGCGACATGTTAACCCGCACAATGACGAAGCGGCTCGTCTTTGCCAACGAACAGCGGCGATCCATTGCTTCCGTCGCTCTTGCTCAGGAGGCCTTGCGGTAAGTGAGTAAAACCGTGTTCCGGGCGCGTTTTTGTAGGTGTTTGAGCACTCCACTCCACAGCAATTGTTATTCGACATTCCTTGAAGTTTCGGCCATCACACGCACGACCAACGTTGCTTATTTCATTACGGAAACGTGAACAACGCGGATACACACGTACAACGAGGTAGGAAGCCACGGCGGCCGTCTGCTTGCTTTCCCGAGCGCAATGATTGAGTTCGCCGCCTATGGCGTTTCCGTAGGCGCGCACTAGCGTATAGCCATGGTGAAGGAGAGCGCAAATGCTGCTCACAGGCGCAGAAGAGCGGAGAAGCCTAGCTCATTGGATGCCAAAGTAGTTGCCTGGCAATTAGCGGTTGAGCGTAGGAACAACGTACGGCACAAGGCTAAACGTGCTGCGGAGACACTGGAGCAAAGGGAGGAACGTCTAGCAAAGCAATAATAATAATATCTGGGGTTTTACGTCCCAAAACCACGATATGATTATGAGAGACGCCGTAGTGGAGGGCTCCGGAAATTTCGACCATCTGGTGTTCTTTAACGTGCACCTAAATCTAAGTACACGGGCCTCTACCATTTCGCCTCCATCGAAATGCGACCGCCGCGGCCGGGATCGAACCCGCGACCTTCGGGTCAGCAGCCGAGCACCGTAACCGCTATACCACCGCGGCGGACCGTCTAGCAAAGCAGCGTCGCCAGGAGGATGAACGACCATCTCTAAAGCAGCAACAAGACGCCATTGATGGCGTCAGGGCTCGCCGATCAACTGACTATACGGTGAAACTTGGCGAAAGCACCAGTGCAACTCGGACATTCGAGACGAAACTTCGTAAACAATTCATCTCGATATGTGTGCGACCTGTGTGAAAGACTGTGGCACATGAAAGACTTGACGCCGCTAAGTAGTGCCATGCGTGAAACGCTGAGTCTAGCGGCGGCGCCTGAGTGGGGTGAAACCGTGGCGCGAGTTATAGAATAATCAGCTGAAACTTAGCTCGCGCTACGTATATCCTAGCATGGCCGAGTTAAGCCATTAGAATTTTTTTTTGAATAACTTCCAAAGGCTGTATTGGCATTTTTTGTCGTTTCTTATACTCAATTCTGTTTTTACGCAATGCCACAAAAAGTAACGCGAATTTTACAGAAAGCGTAAATGTTTTTAGCGCTACCGCATGGGATTCATCCAAAACATAAAGAAATGTATGGCCTCCGAGATTGTTTGCGAATGCGAGACTTGGGCGCACACCTACTCTTAGAAGAAACCAGAGAAGTCTTTCATGACACGTCATCGCGCTGAGGAGGCTGGTGCGCAAGTTGTATTGATCTGCGAAGGGAAGAGAACATACATAAAACAACCCCGTATTGTTGGCTACCGATCTCAGCGCCACAAGCGGCTTTACCCTCTTTTCGCTTCACTTTCGATGCATTACTGGTGCGGCCGCTCCAAGCACTCGCCCTTGTTCTAGAACACGCTAGCCAGAGTAAGCGCACGCAGCAGAATCTGAGCGAATACAGCGTTTCAGTAACCATTCAGAGCTCGTTTGATTATTGTAATGACTGGCAGCAGCGAGCCACCAACCTGTTGATGTGCGCCATGTCGCAAGCAAGCGGGAGTTCGCGGCCAGGACGGGTCAAAACTATCCTGCTCAGCACTTGCGCTTCCTACGCGGGTTCATCCCCGCGCGTATTATAACTCGTACGCGTCCTTCATTTCACATTCTTACATACTGGAGGAAAATGATTTAGCGACTTAACATGACGAGGGACTTCTCTCACCGGAAAGAACTACACCAAAATGTGTTTGATCATTGAGCCACTTAACCCTCGCCGACGAAATCTACATGCCAAGCGTAGCGCAAAACAGCATTTTTAGAATCGAAGCATCTCTTGATCGGGGGTATGTCTCGCAGCGTTGGCCTGGTAGTCCGCACTCACACAACGCATACGCAACTCTCCTCCTTCCCTCTCTCCAACAGCTGCGCGTTACTCTCTCCACTTCTCTACGAGCACATCCTTGCGCTTCTCCTGCGTTCTCCCTTCTGCTCTCGCGGGGCATGCGCTACTCTCCTCCACTAGTTTCCTCTCCTTCAAGTGGTAGAAGGCTGGCCGTGTTCAGTCAAGCGCTTGCTTCGGTTGACTCCTCTGAAATGCGGGCTTGACATGCCGAAATCCTCTCTTGCGCAGCGCCGCGATGAGCGCATGCGTGTCCCCTCCCCCCTCTCTCTCCTCTCCTACGCTGCCCCCATCTTGTGCGCCTGTCGACCGCGTTCCCCGCTTTCCCTGTGAGAATTAACGGCCAAGCTAGAGGGAAGACACAACGCGCGTAGCGTTCCTCTTCGCGTTCCACGACGCGAGGTCGGTAGCATTCCCAACGAACGCCAGCGGAACGCGATCGTGCAAGTGCTCCGGCTTCGCATCACTTCATGGTCCCCTTCAGCGGGAGATGGTGTAATTTTTAAGAATTATCACCGCACCACACTGCAATCTGAAATCGGGCGTCATCCCTGCTGCTGCTACATACGTGACGAGTCGCCTGAATACGGGCCCTCGGCCGTTTTTAAAGTGAGAAATGTATGGCTGGTTGTGCAATGGAGACGATAATCAGTATCCACGGCACAGTGGAGCTGAGGGGAGGCCTTATCGAGGGTGTGAAAAGTAATGCAAAGCTAGGCAAAGCAGAGAGTGGTTTGCCAAGGTTTAAAAGAAATATAGGGGCCCTGCAATACTTTTCAACATGGGCAGAAAACGCTGCCGATCGATAGTCGAGGCTCCGGGGAACACGCGAGCGAAACATCATAGCGCAGCACGCGGCCTGGGATTTACAATAACTTCTAAAAATCAGCTAAAACCGCTTCTTCTTCTCTTGTCAAATGATGCTATTGACTCAAGATCACTGCGTCACTGGCATAAGTCCCACATCATTGGCCGATTTGAACATGGGGCGCTCGGTAGTTACTGCGGCCGCCGCGGGAGGGCGTCACTTGCCCGGGCGGGTGCGCCATCGCATTGAAAGTACGCCGTGCGTTGGAAGAAATCAAAAAGAAAAAAGTGCTCAAGGTCACGAAGCACGAGTGACGCACCATCTTCCCCCGTGCCACCCATTCCTGCTTAGCTTCCAGCTCTTTTGCCTGGACGAGAGAATGGAGGAAGCAATTACAGTGCGCGACAAATCTTTCTAACTATGCTAGTAGCGGACGGATTCTAAAAAAATTAGCGGTGGTCGATTCGTGAGGAAAAATCTTGTTTAGTGAAGCCATTTCATGGTTACTTGGAAAAGTGTTGCAGGGCCCCTTTAAGCATTGCCATATACCATCTAAACTCCCGCACTCCGAATGTTTTCATATTGCTTCGCTCCCCGTTTCTTAGCACCTTCACGAGCTGCTTCTCTACGGCGCTCCAATCGCGCGGCTTCTTCTTCAGGAGTTCTAGCGACATATTTGCCGTTGCGCTAGTTAGAAAACGTACATGGCGAGGAAGATTCTCGCCGCGGCAAGCGTGAACATTTTACCGGGGAGAGTTGACCAAGGTCATAACACTTGTGCTCGGCGCAGCTGCGCATTGGCTCGTCCTCGCCCTGCTCCGCCCTACCACCTGCATGCCACTCCTCCCCGCTCGACCTCCGCTACCCTGACCTACCCCTTCTCTCCCCTCCCATGCACCGACATCTCTCTGCTAAGCTACGGCGAAACCTCGGTGTTACGAATCTCGCGGGATTACCAAAAATATTCGTATGATCCGAAATTCGTATCACCAGAAAATATAGAAAATTAGTATGTGACGAAATAAAGTTGGCATACGTTTTGATTCAGTGTTTCTCAAGGCCGCAGCGACGTCATGAAGAGCTCTGAATGATTGCCAGTAAAGTTTTTAGAAGACAACGATCATGCTTGTACTCGTATTCGCTTGTGTAATTAATGAACCAGATGTGTGGTGCCCCGTGACCGCGAGTGCCCCCTTCCTAATCTTACTACGCTTTTCTGCATGACACCAAAATACTGCGGCGAAAGTGACTAAAGAAGCGCTTGCCCAGGATAGCTGGAGGCCAAGCTCCTTCGCCAAGACCGTCCGCTTCGTCTCGTGGGGTCTACGTTCACCTTTTAATGGGACTTCATGGCGGACCCGCAGCCCAAGTTTCAGTCTTGTTTCATAGAACATCTGATTGCGGGGACATGGCTTGCATCGACGTGGCAGGCACGTGTTAACACAGTACAAAGACGCTGCTGCCGCGAGCACAGGAGCACGCGTCAACGCGTCGAAAAAAAAAGCGCGACGTCAACGTCATCTGTAACCTAAACGCGAAGGCGCCTAAAGGCCTCCAATATTCGCGCGCACTATCTCGGAGGCAGCAACGCACCGTTGAGGGTCGCGCAGCGCGCACGCCCGCGCCCGCGCGTGACTGCCGCGTCCTCTTCCGCGACAGCGCGGACGCACTCGTTCGTTTTTTTATTATTACGTTTTATTGGCGCAAGGGCATCTAAGGCCAAAGAGCGCCAGTACAAGTGTCATAGTTTCAGTTTAGTTATTTAAAAATCACTGGTTATTATAAAATTGCTGTACAAGGGCATACCTATAAAACATATAACTACGGTGTCCTAAAATGAATATCTATTCCATTACCAGGCCTTGATATCGTTGGCTGCAGGTTCTCACGGTAAATGAGTCAGCAAGGTCCAAGTACCTCACTGCCGAATTCTTGCCTGCGCAAGAACTGCGAGGGCTCGGACGTATTTCCACACGCACGGCAACAGGCTGTACCTCACATGTGAGGCCCAGCCTGGTGACTAGGATGGAATAATACCGTTTCTAAAAACTTGATTTTCTCTAGGTATTTAAGAAGTCGCTTATGGTTAAACATTGGGTCGAGTGATAAGAATAGCGCGGGATGAGGTGGAATATGATAGCGGTAAAGTTCCCTAAAATGGGTCAGTCGCTCTTGGTGAAGCGCGGGACATTCAATTAGGACATGCAGAATGGCTAGATTCGCTGCACAGTGTATGCAAGTCGGTGGATCACTGCCTGTCAGGAGGTGTTTATGTGTGGCATAGGTGTGGCCTATCCTGAGCCGTGCTAGGGTGACTTCGGTGAATCTGTTCAGTTTTTGTGGGATAGGTTTTGTTATTTGCGGTTTTACTAGATGGAGCTTGTTGTCGACTTGTTTGTCCCATTCAGCTTGCCAGTGTCTACGTAGCGCTCTCCGTACAACAGGTTTTAGGTCCACACCAGGAACAGAATTTACATCTATAGTGTGCCGACTAGCTGCTTCTCGGGCATTCTTGTCCACTATTTCATTGCCTGCGATCCCAGAGTGACCTGGCACCCAGCATAGAACTATAGAAAGGTTTAAGTTATAGGCTGCATTGATAGTATTAAGAAGCTTGTTGAAAACAGTGTTTTTGCTGTACTTGCCACAGGACAAGGCTGTAACTACGCTTAAGGAATATGTGTACACTATAGACCTTTGTATCTTGTGTTGTATAATGTGCTCAATATGTAGCAGTATTCCAAACGCTTCAGCCGTAAAAATGCTGGTATGTGTATGTAAGGTCTTGGTGCTGGAGAAGTTATGGCCGTAGGCTGCACAGGATACAGATGTTGAAGACTTTGATCCATCAGAGAAGAAGGCGGTTGAACGATATTTGTGCTCAAGGGCCAAAAAATGTTGCTCTATTAGCGCATTTGGACAAGTTTTCTTTTTTAAGTCTTTAAAGGACCAGTCACAAGTGACCGGACGCTGCTTCCAAGGGGCAACGACTTCAGCATGGTCAATTTTCTGCAAATCCGCGAAATTAATTTCAAGTTTTTCTGTAACAGGTTTTATTGCCAATGGAAACGGCGGGCGATTGAGGGCCGGTTTACATATAGCTGTTTTGTAGACACATTCATTATAAGCGCTTTGCATGGGTGCTGCTTCAGGGACATGATTCGGACTGCATAGGTGACTACCTAGATATGTGCGCTGATAGTCCAGAGGCCACTGATCCGACTCTGCATAAAGGCTTTGTACAGGGCTGGTACGGAAGGCACCAAGGGCCAGGCGGATGCCTAAGTGGTATACAGGGTCCAATAGCTTGAGTGCTGTCTTTGATGCTGACTGGTATACTATGCATCCATAATCTATGCGTGACACAACCAGGCTTCTAAACAGAGCTATGAGACAATATCTGTCTGTCCCCCACGATTGATGGGATAAAATCTTTAAAAGGTTCATAGTCTTAAGGCATTTTAGTTTCAGTTGTTTTATATGCTGAATGAAGGTGAGCTTAGCATCGAAGATTACACCGAGGAATTTTTGTTCTTTAGCAATGATTAGGCTTTGTCCATTCATTAGTATGCTAGGGTCAGGATGTATCCCTCTTCGCCTGGAGAACAAACAACGGTAGTCTTACCCGTGTTAAATTTAAACTCATTTTCATCAGCCCATTTCGAAAGTCGGTTAACACCTAGCTGAATCTGGCGTTCGCATATGGTCAAATTGCAGGAGTTTAAACTTATTTGGATGTTGTCCACATAGACTGAATACGATATCGCAGGCGGAATTGCAAGGCGAAGAGAGTTCATTTTGACTATACAAAGTGTGCAGCTTAGTACTCCTTGCGGTACTCCATTTTCTTGAAGAAATGTGCGCGATAATACACAACCTATTCTTACACGAAACTTCCTTTCAGATAGGTAGTCTCTTAGGATGTTAATCAACCTACCACATATTCCGAAGGACTGATAAGTCTTGCAGGATTCCGTATCGCTAGGCAGTATCATGCGCCTTCTCGAGATCGAAGAAAACAGAAAGGACAGTATTGGTTGTGTACAAAGGCATCACGTACATATGACTCAAGCAGGACAAGATTATCAGTTGTGGACCTAGCTCTTCGGAAGCCAGATTGGCAAGGATCCAATATACCGTTATATTCCAGATAATAGGATTAAACGGCGGTTGATCATTTTTTCAAATACTTTGAGTAGGCAGCTTGTCAGTGCAATAGGCCTGTAACTATTCCCAGAGGAAGGATCTTTACCGTGCTTTAGGATTGGTAGGACAATTGCCTCTTTCCAAGCAGAGGGTATGTGGCCAGTATCGAAAATCTTGTTGTAAAGGCCTAAAAGACAGTTTAGGGTTTCGTTGGGGAGATTTTCGATCATTTCATAGGTAATTGTGTCAGAACCAGGCGCTGAACTTCCACAAGAATCTAGAGCGAAGCTTGAGTTCATGGAGTGTTAGTGGTTGGTTATATCCATCTGATAGAGGCCTGTTCGGACGCAGAGGTACACTTTCAGCTATGCGTTTATGGTGTATGAACTTCTCGGTAAAGTTTTCTGAGCTTGATACTTTCTCAAAGTGTTCGCCAAGAGTGTTTGCTTGTTCTTCTATTGTGTACCAGAGTCAGTGACCATAGGGAAGGGATTTGGGTGTTGTCCTTTGAGTTTATGGACCCTATTATACACCTTGCGGGCATCTGTGTAAGAGTTTATTGAAGTGATATAGCGTGTCCAGCTTTCCCTTTTGGCTATACGGCTGATGCGCCTGCCATTAGCCTTTGCAGTTTTTGAAGTTTATCAAGTTTTCTACTGTTGGGTACCGAGAGAAAATGCTCCATGCTTTGTTCTAGCGTTTCTTTGCATTTTCACAATCCTCATTCCACCATGGTTTTGCATTAATTTTATTTGCACTAGACTGAGGTATGCACTTTTTAGCAGAGTTGAGGATGTATTCGGTGATATAGCTAGCCAGCTCTTCTACACTAAGGTGGTCCACCTTTTTGAGGCGTAGTGTACATAGCTCTCTAAATTTCACCCAGTGTGCACCGCACAAGTTCCATTTTTGGGGGTAAGCTGGTCTCTCATGCCATTGTCTATTTTCTAGAAGAGTAGGAAAATGGTCACTCCCATAGGGATTGTTAATAACTTTCCATCCTAGGTAAGGTAAAAGTGATGGTGATCCAATGGCTACATCTATGCATGGATATGTATTGTGTGTGGTGCTGTAGTACGTTGGTTCTGCCTTGTTGAACAGGCAGGTTCCAGATAAAAGCAGAGAATTTTCTATTGCGCGACCTCTCGCATCACATCGCGTATCACCCCATAACGTACTATGAGCATTAAAATCTCCTATTATCACATAAGGTTCCGGGAGCTGATCAACCATCTTTTCAAACTCTATTTTGTCGAACCTTTCATCGGGGGATATATACATGGAGCATACAGTTACCAGATGATCAAATAAAATAGCCCGAACAGCCACAACCTCGAATGAGCTTTGTAGCGCAATGTGCTGGCATGCTACTGACTTTTGCACGATGGCCATGCCTCCTGATGAGGAATTGCCACTATTCCGATCTTTCCGAAAAAACCACGTAGTGATTTAGGAAGTTCGGGTGGCTTGACTTCAAGTGTGTTTCTTGAACACAGAACACTCTTGGCTGATAATCATTTAGTAAGTCTTTGATATAATCTAGGTTATGTAAAAGGCCTCTGGCATTCCACTGTAATATTTGTGGGGACATATTGAGGAAAATGTAGGTGTTCTGCGTTCAGCACTAAGGAAGTGTAGGGTGTTGATGTGGGATAACTTGCTTCAAGAAGCAGGGCCGTCGACCGGCCCCGTTATTTGCTTTTTTGTTTTCTTGGCGTGGTCCCGAGACCTGCGCCAGTCTTTCGGCACCAGAGGTACTGATGTGGTATCCATTGCCGCCTGGGAGGCACTGGATGCCCGCACGTGCGAGCTGTTGGTTCGAGTTTCGGGCCTCGCCTGGCGCGGCGAGGCCTTGAGACCCGACGACCCTGGAGTCGCGGGGCTCTGTTCACTAGTTGGCGGAGTAGATTATACTACTGCCGCCTTGGGGGCAGGCGCCACAGCCGGCGGCTCGCTCTGCGCGGGCCCAGCAAGTGGCGGAGGCCGATGCGACGCTGCCCCCTGACGCGCCACTTCGGCATAGGTCGTACCATGAAATGGCGAACATCTCCTCCTGGCTTCCCTGAAGGAGATATTCTCTCTTACTTTCAATGAGATGATGTCTTTTTCCTTTTTCCACGCTGCACAAGCTCGTGTGTAGGCGAAAGCGTATCCCCGGAGTCGGGGTTCTCCCGGTTTGGCGCGAAACCGGATCTGACGTTACCATAGGGAGGTACTCCCTGCCCCTAGACAGGTACTGTTGTAGCTAGGGAAAGATCCGACCATTCTTCGGCCTTGTCCCCAGTCTTTGCTAAGCTGCCAGTCAACAGTCGCAGTCAAGCCTCGTCGGCCTTGTCTTTGCATGTGGAGCGAGCTAGCTATGCCTTCTTTGCGCGGCGTAGTGATTGGCGACAGCCAAGTGAAATTTATGTGCAGGAGTCGCCTTCCCTTGAAGGCCTCCGTCAAGACCTGCACATTTAGTTACGCTGGCTTTGACGCGGTGCGCATGGCCGAGGCTGTCAGTGCGATGCGCTTCCAGCGCGTTGATTTTGCCATTTTATACGTTGGAGGCAACGACCTTGCCAACATCAACGCGAAGCCTCAGGAGATATGCGACAATATTGGGGTACGTATTATTATCTTATGCTTGGCGTCAGTTGCGCAAGGTTGCATTGTTCCGGAGCTGAAAGTTGCATTTTCTTTACATTTCAGGAGTTAGTTTTACAACTGCAGCACGACGTGGCCCCTATTGTCTAAGTCTTCAAGGTGCTCCCACGCTGCTTCAACCCCGAAGACGCCGATGCGGAGCGCAAGACACGGAAAGCGCGCTTGCTGAACCGCAAGCCGACGGCTACGCTAAAGCGCTGGCCATGTGTTCGCATCTTGAACGCCGAGGTAAGCTTGCGCCGGCATGAAAATGCCGTGCCGTCGTGGTCGGCACGCAGCTTTTTTTAAAAACTGATTGATGATTGATTAGTGGGGTTTTTTGGCGCAAGGGCCATGGGTGGCCAAAGAGCGCCATGTCTTTTATGTGGTGTTAGCGATGAACAGTGATACGATGATAGGGTGTATTGTGGCTGTAAAGAGGCCTAAAATCTCGCGCTATAAAGAAGCGTAAAAAATGTGTATACAGTCTAAAATTATGGGCAGTGACAAGTGGTGTGATCTATGGTTGTGGGATAAATGACGAGTGATCATGGTATTTACAAGTGAAAAACGGGATAAGAGCACGAGTGCCTCCTCAAGGCCTTTGGTCCCAAAGGCCGGGAGGCAGGTGCTTCCTTTGATGGAAACCGCAGCAGCAGCCTCAATCATGAGGCCGCGCTACGGAGCGCCTGGAAAAATAACGTTGAAATTATGTACACTTTTTAAAAATTCAAAGAGGGACTGATATTTAAAAAGGGGTTCTCTGCCAATGAACATAGCAGGATGAAGAGGGTACTGCAGGTATACAGATGAAAAATGCTTTTTTCTGAGAGCGTCTAGTTCCCTGCATTGCAGTAAAGTGTGGAGTACAGTGAGGGGGTCGCCGCAATGGTCACATACAGGTGGATCGCCTCCGGACAAAATGTATGAATGTGTACTGTATGTGTGGCCAATCCTAAGTCTGCAGAGTGTAACTTCTGTGTGGCGTGATTTTGATACTGGGGGCCAGTTACCTAGTTGCGGCTTGATAACGTGCAGTTTATTTTGTGTGTGCCTATCCCATGTGCTCTGCCAAAAGGCCCTGAGCATTCTTTTGAGGAATGGTTTTAAGTCTATTGGAGGGATAGCTACAGATGTATTGGGACTGTGTTCGTGGGCGGATGCTGCTAGCTGATCCGCCAACACGTTGCCTTGTATCTCGCGGTGCCCTGGCACCCAGCACACTACGACGTGTTGTTTAAGTGAGTAGATCGTGCATAAAATAGAGTAGAGCGAGACAAGGACCGGATTTGTGTGTTTTGTCATAGTTTTTAAAGCTTTCACTACACTTAATGAATCCGTGTATATCACTGCCTTTTGTAGTTTTAATTGTTTTATGTGTTTAACTGCCGCAAGTATCGCATAGGCTTCTGCCGTGAAGATACTGGAATCAGGGTGCAGAATACCGGAATCGGAAAAGGATGGACCAACGGCTGCGTACGACACAGAAGTGTTAGACTTTGAGGCATCTGTAAAGAACTCAGGGTGTGGGTACTTGTATTGTAATTCAAGGAAGTGTGTACGGATATGTGCAAGTGGCGCATGCTTGGTAACTTCGACGAAAGAAAGATCGCACTCTATAAGCTGCCACTGCCACGGCGGGAGATAGGCAGCGGGAGCCATTAGACAGTGTTCGAGAAGTGGCACACCCATTTCTTCAGCTAGGCTCCTCACACGAAGTGAGTACGGCTGTCTCATTGAAGGACGGTTGTGAAAAAGTTCAGAAGCAGACAACTCATTGATTGTAGTGTGTGAGGGGTGTTCGTTGTTTGCGTTCACCTTCAGGAAATATACAAAAGATAGGTAAGATCTCTGAAGGTGTAGCGACCACTCGTTCGATTCGACGTAGAGGCTTTCCACGGGGCTGGTGCGAAAGGCGCCCGTAGATAGCCGAATGCCTAGATGGTGGACAGGGTCAAGCATTTTTAGGGCGCTTGGTGTCGCAGACTGGTAGATTATTGCCCCGTAGTCTAGGCGAGTGCGTATGAGGCTTTTATACAAATTTATCAGACATTTCTTGTCACTACCCCACGCAGTGCGTGACAATACTTTTAGAACATTCATTGTTTTTATGCACTTGTGTTTTATGTACTTGATGTGTGTTATAAAGGAGAGTTTCGTGTCTAGGATAAGCCCTAGGAACTTGTGCTCCGTTTCTAAAGACAGACGCTGTCCATGTAGGCCAATATCTGGATCGGGATGGAGGCCTCTCTTTCGGGAGAATAAGACGCAAGTGCTTTTTTGTGCATTCAGTGTAAAGCCATTTTCGTCTGCCCATCTAGAGATCTTGTTTAAACCTAGCTGGACCTGCCGCTCACACATCGAGAGGTTGCACGATTTAAAGCCGATCTGTACATCATCGACATATGTGCAGTAAAACATATTCCGTGGGATGCAAAGACGCAAGGAATTCATTTTGATTATAAAGAGTGTACAGCTAAGTACACCACCCTGTGGCACTCCGGTTTCTTGAAGGAATGGTCTTGATAGAACATTTCCTACTCGGACACGGAACGTACGATCCGACAGGTAGCTCTCTATTATATCTAGCATTCTACCACGTACACCAAGGTGGGACAGGTCTCTTAGTATTCCGAAGCGCCATGTTGTGTCGTAAGCCTTTTCCATATCGAGGAACACAGAAAGAAAGAACTGCTTGTGGGCGAATGCGTCACGGATTTGTGCCTCGATACGTAACAAGTGGTCGGTGGTGGATCTACCCTCGCGAAATCCGCACTGGTACGGGTCAAGTAGATTGTTTCTTTCCAGGAAATGCATAAGTCGGCGGTTTATCATCTTTTCGAAAAGTTTACACAGGCAGCTTGTAAGTGCGATGGGCCTGTAACTCGAAACGGAGGATGGATCCTTGCCCTGTTTAAGAATGGGAACGACGATCGCCTCTTTCCAAGACGAGGGGATCTCGCCGGAAAACCAGATGGCATTGTACAAGGAAAGTAAGGTTTTTTGCGTTTCGGCAGGTAGGTTTTTCAGCATGTCATATACCACACGGTCGGAGCCTGGGGCGGAACTACTGCAGCAGGTTAGCGATGCCTGCAGCTCAGCTAAGGAGAAAGCTCTGTTGTACGCATCGTATTTTGTGGATTTGCGCTCTAATTTCTGTTTTTCTATTGTTGTCTTGTAGCGTTGGAAAGCCTCGGAATAGTGCGACGAGCTGGACACTTGTTCGAAATGTGCGCCTAGAAAGTTTGCTTGGTCTTCTATGCTGTCGCCTTGTGTGTTTACTAGAGGCAGTGAATGTGTTTGTCGTCCTTCTACCCTACTAATCATGTTCCAGAGTTTGCCTTCTTGTGTGTATGAATTGATGCCTGATATAAATTTTTGCCAACTCTCTCTTCTAGCCTGTCGGCGCGTTCTCCTGCCTTGAGACTTGATAATCTTAAAATTTGTAAGGTTCTCCGCTGTCGGGGAGTCGCGAAGCAAACTCCATGCTTTGTTTTGTTTCTTACGCGCATTTCTGCAATCACTGTTCCACCATGGAACTCGTCGTTTTCCAGAGTGTCCACTTGATTGTGGAATACATTTGGTTGCGGCATCAATCAGAAATGATGTAAAGTATTCTACAGCTGCGTCTATGCTTAAGGAAGACATGTCCGTCCAACTTAACAGTGTAACTTTCCGAAACTGTTCCCAATCGGCCTTCTTAATCTGCCATTTTGGAACCTGATGGGGACATTCATTAGTAATTGGTGTGTTCAGAAGTATTGGAAAGTGGTCACTTCCGTAAGGATTATTGATAACTTTCCATTTAATTAGGGGCAGAAGTGATGGAGACGCTATGCTGAGATCTATGGACGAGTATGTTCTGTTTGCAAGGCAGTAATATGTTGGTTGTTTTTTATTCAAGAGACATGCGCCAGAAGAGAAAAGGAACTGTTCAATCAGACGACCTCGCGCATCGCAGCGAGAGTCACCCCATAGACTGTTGTGTGCATTCAAGTCTCCAAGGACCAGAAATGGTTCTGGAAGTTGGTCTATTAAGGACTCGAATTCATATTTTTGGAGTTGGCACTGCGGGGGTATGTAAAGTGAGCAGATTGTGATCAGTTTGTTGAATAGGACGGCTCGAACAGCCACTGCCTCAAGGGATGTTTGGAGTGGTAAGTGGGTACATGCAATTCCTTGGTTAACTATAACGGCTACGCCACCGGATGACGCCACAGCATCATCCCGGTCCTTTCGGAATATGACATATTGGCGTAGAAAATTCGTGTTTTTGGATTTTAAATGTGTTTCTTGCACACACAGCACTTTTGGTGAGTGTTCATGTAGCAGCTCTTGGATATCGTCGAGGTTTCTTAGTAGACCTCTGACGTTCCATTGTATAATTTGTGTATCCATTTTGAGTGTAAGTTAGTGCTGTGTGTACTGAAAGAACTATTACCTTAAGTCACAGAGCCCTTTCCAGGCCCTGTGATGCGGGCTTTTTCTTTTTTGGCGCGCTCCAACGAGCTGCGCCGCTCCTTCGGCGCCTGAGACGCCGTTGGGCTTGCCGTTGTGTCCATCACCTCGGCAGAGGCGCTGGATGCCCGGTCGCGGCTTACGCGGACGGGTGTCAGTGTTTTAGGGCTTTCTGCCTGAACAGAAGGCCCTGGGCCTGCAGATCCGGAGGCCTGCATGCCCTTTGGTTGCGGAGCAGTACGGGCTGCTTCCGCTGAGGGGGCAGATGGCGCTACCGCCCGTCCACTGTGCGTGGTACGTGCGGCCGCCGCGAACCTTTGTGACACTGCCCCCTTGCGTGCCACGTCCGCGAATAGAGTTCCCTGTGGAAAAGAAAGGCGTTTTCGCGCCTCTCTAAAGGAGATGTTTTCCGTTACCTTGAGTGTTATTATTTCTTTTTCTTTTTTCCATGCGGGACAACTACGAGAGTAGGCTGCGTGCCCACCCTCGCAGTTTGCACAACGGGGAACTTCGACACAGTCGTCTGCAGGGTGATCGTGTGAACTACACTTAGCACAGGTTTGACGGCCGCGGCAGCTCTGAGAGCCGTGACCGAAACGCTGGCACTTAAAGCAACGCCGCGGGTTTGGGATGTAAGGTCTGACCTTAAGCTTCAGGTAGCCTGTTTCAAGATATTCTGGAAGGGTGCTTGTGGAAAATGTGATAATCAGGTGTTTTGTCGGGATTTCTTTGTCGTCACGTCTGATTTTAATTCGCTGTACGTGCGTTACATGATGTTCACTCCAGCCCTCAAGGAGCTCACTCTCAGTCAAGTCCAACAGGTCTTGGTCAGATACTACACCTCGCGAACTGTTGAGGGATCGGTGTTGTGTAATAGAGACAGGGGTGCTTCCAAAAGAGGCAAGTTTTGAAAGTTTTTCATACTGGGTCTTACTTTGAACTTCTAGCAAAAGGTCCCCACTAGCCATTCTTGTAGCCTTATAGCCTTGACCGAGTGTGTCGGTGAGGCATTTCGATACAAGAAAAGGAGAGATCGTTCTTGCGTTCTTTTCTAGTGTTTCGCAGTGGATTACGTGGAACCGTGGAAAATTTTCTGTGGGTTTGAACAAGGCGTTGAAAGTCTCTTCGGTGCGCCCTCTCTTTGTGAGACGGCGATCATTCAGGGGAGGAAATGAGGTTGAGGCCATAGATTATGTATAGTTTCGGCAGCCATGCCAGCCGCCCACCATGGAGCCCAACATGGGGACGCGACAACACTTATATTGCTATAAAGTATGTCTACGCCAGCTGTACACAGCTACTATAACCAAATATAATGTGCCCAAGAGAGGGCACATACACAAGGTTAACCCTCGCCGCCAAGAAAAACGGAAGTAAATTGAAGAGAGGAGCAGACAGGAAAGATTAAAAGTAAGAGAAAGACGAAGATGTGGGGAGAGAAAGAGATAGGAAAAGGCGACTGCCGATTTCCCCTGGGTGGGTCAGCCCAGGGGTGCCGTCTACGTGAAGCCGGGGCCAAAGGGGTGTGTTGCCTCTGCAGGGGGGCCTTAAAGGTCCAATCACCCGGCATCGGCTCAACCCCCAGGATCCCCTTTTCCCCGGACACGGCTAAGCCACGCACGGCTAGGCGTGGGAGGGGGTCGAAACCCCCCCGTTAGCTCGGGTCCGTGGTGTCGCTACACACCAAACGCCTGCTTGCGCAGACGCCCCTGCGGGGCTTGTATTGTAATTCAAGGAAGTGTGTACGGATATGTGCAAGTGGCGCATGCTTGCTAACTTCGACGAAAGAAACATCGCAATCTATAAGCTGCCACTGCCACGGCGGGAGATAGGCAGCGGGAGCCATTAGACAGTGTTCGAGAAGTGGCACACCCATTTCTTCAGCTAGGCTCCTCACACGAAGTGAGTACGGCTGTCTCATCGAAGGACGGTTGTGAAAAAGTTCAGAAGCAGACAAGTCATTGATTGTAGTGTGTGAGGGGTGTTCGTTGTTTGCGTTCACCTTCAGGAAATATACAAAAGATAGGTAAGATCTCTGAAGGTGTAGCGACCACTCGTTCGATTCGACGTAGAGGCTTTCCACGGGGCTGGTGCGAAAGGCGCCCGTAGATAGCCGAATGCCTAGATGGTGGACAGGGTCAAGCATTTTTAGGGCGCTTGGTGTCGCAGACTGGTAGATTATTGCCCCGTAGTCTAGGCGAGTGCGTATGAGGCTTTTATACAAATTTATCAGACATTTCTTGTCACTACCCCACGCAGTGCGTGACAATACTTTTAGAACATTCATTGTTTTTATGCACTTGTGTTTTATGTACTTGATGTGTGTTATAAAGGAGAGTTTCGTATCTAGGATAAGCCCTAGGAACTTGTGCTCCGTTTCTACCGACAGACGCTGTCCATGTAGGCCAATATCTGGATCGGGATGGAGGCCTCTCTTTCGGGAGAATAAGACGCAAGTACTTTTTTGTGCATTCAGTGTAAAGCCATTTTCGTCTGCCCATCTAGAGATCTTGTTTAAACCTAGCTGGACCTGCCGCTCACACATCGAGAGGTTGCACGATTTAAAGCCGATCTGTACATCATCGACATATGTGCAGTAAAACATATTCCGTGGGATGCAAAGACGCAAGGAATTCATTTTGATTATAAAGAGTGTACAGCTAAGTACACCACCCTGTGGCACTCCGGTTTCTTGAAGGAATGGTCTTGATAGAACATTTCCTACTCGGACACGGAACGTACGATCCGACAGGTAGCTCTCTATTATATCTAGCATTCTACCACGTACACCAAGGTGGGACAGGTCTCTTAGTATTCCGAAGCGCCATGTTGTGTCGTAAGCCTTTTCCATATCGAGGAACACAGAAAGAAAGAACTGCTTGTGGGCGAATGCGTCACGGATTTGTGCCTCGATACGTAACAAGTGGTCGGTGGTGGATCTACCCTCGCGAAATCCGCACTGGTACGGGTCAAGTAGATTGTTTCTTTCCAGGAAATGCATAAGTCGGCGGTTTATCATCTTTTCGAAAAGTTTACACAGGCAGCTTGTAAGTGCGATGGGCCTGTAACTCGCAACGGAGGATGGATCCTTGCCCTGTTTAAGAATGGGAACGACGATCGCCTCTTTCCAAGACGAGGGGATCTCGCCGGAAAACCAGATGGCATTGTACAAGGAAAGTAAGGTTTTTTGCGTTTTGGCAGGTAGGTTTTTTAGCATGTCATATACCACACGGTCGGAGCCTGGCGCGGAACTACTGCAGCAGGTTAGCGATGCCTGCAGCTCAGCTAAAGAGAAAGCTCTGTTGTACGCATCGTGTTTTGTGGATTTGCGCTCTAATTTCTGTTTTTCTATAGTTGTCTTGTAGCGTTGGAAAGCCTCGGAATAGTGAGACGAGCTGGACACTTGTTCGAAATGTGCGCCTAGAAAGTTTGCTTGGTCTTCTAAGCTGTCGCCTTGTGTGTTTACTAGAGGCAGTGAGTGTGTTTGTCGTCCTTCTACCCTACTAATCATGTTCCAGAGTTTTCCTTCTTGTGTGTATGAATTGATGCCTGATAGAAATTTTTGCCAACTCTCTCTTCTAGCCTGTCGGCGCGTTCTCCTGCCTTGAGACTTGATAATCTTAAAATTTGTAAGGTTCTCCGCTGTCGGGGAGTCGCGAAGCAAATTCCATGCTTTGTTTTGTTTCTTACGCGCATTTCTGCAATCACTGTTCCACCATGGAACTCGTCGTTTTCCAGAGTATCCACTTGATTGTGGAATACATTTGGCTGCGGCATCAATCAGAAATGATGTAAAGTATTCTACAGCTGCGTCTATGCTTAAGGAAGACATGTCCGTCCAACTTAACAGTGTAACTTTCCGAAACTGTTCCCAATCGGCCTTCTTAATCTGCCATTTTGGAACCTGATGGGGACATTCATTTGTAATTGGTGTGTTCAGAAGTATTGGAAAGTGGTCACTTCCGTAAGGATTATTGATAACTTTCCATTTAATTAGGGGCAGAAGTGATGGAGACGCTATGCTGAGATCTATGGACGAGTATGTTCTGTTTGCAAGGCAATAATAAGTTGGTTGTTTTTATTCAAGAGACATGCGCCAGAAGAGAAAAGGAACTGTTCAGTCAGACGACCTCGCGCATCGCAGCGAGAGTCACCCCATAGACTGTTGTGTGCATTCAAGTCTCCAAGGACCAGAAATGGTTCTGGAAGTTGGTCTATTAAGGACTCGAATTCATATTTTTGGAGCTGGCACTGCGGGGGTATGTAAAGTGAGCAGATCGTGATCAGTTTGTTGAATAGGACGGCTCGAACAGCCACTGCCTCAAGGGATGTTTGGAGTGGTAAGTGGGTACATGCAATTCCTTGGTTAACTATAACGGCTACGCCACCAGATGACGCCACAGCATCATCCCGGTCCTTTCGGAATATGACATATTGGCGTAGAAAATTCGTGTTTTTGGATTTTAAATGTGTTTCTTGCACACACAGCACTTTTGGTGAGTGTTCATGTAGCAGCTCTTGGATATCGTCGAGGTTTCTTAGTAGACCTCTGACGTTCCATTGTATAATTTGTGTATCCATTTTGAGTGTAAGTTAGTGCTGTGTGTACTGAAAGAACTATTACCTTAGGTCACAGAGCCCTTTCCAGGCCCTGTGATGCGGGCTTTTTCTTTTTTGGCGCGCTCCAACGAGCCGCGCCGCTCCTTCGGCGCCTGAGACGCCGTTGGGCTTGCCGTTGTGTCCATCACCTCGGCAGAGGCGCTGGATGCCCGGTCGCGGCTCACGCGGACGGGTGTCAGTGTTTTGGGGCTTTCTGCCTGAACAGAAGGCCCTGGGCCTGCAGATCCGGAGGCCTGCATGCCCTTTGGTTGCGGAGCAGTACGGGCTGCTTCCGCTGAGGGGGCAGTTGGCGCTACCGCCCGTCCACTGTGCGTGGTACGTGCGGCCGCCGCGAACCTTTGTGACACTGCCCCCTTGCGTGCCACGTCCGCGAATGAAGTTCCCTGTGGAAAAGAAAGGCGTTTTCGCGCCTCCCTAAAGGAGATGTTTTCCGTTACCTTCAGTGTTATTATTTCTTTTTCTTTTTTCCATGCGGGACAACTACGAGAGTAGGCTGCGTGCCCACCTTCGCAGTTTGCACAACGGGGAACTTCTACACAGTCGTCTGCAGGGTGATCGTGCGAACTACATTTGGCACAGGTTTGACGGCCGCGGCAGCTCTGAGAGCCGTGACCGAAACGCTGGCACTTAAAGCAACGCCGCGGGTTTGGGATGTAAGGTCTGACCTTAAGCTTCAGGTAGCCTGTTTCAAGATATTCTGGAAGGGTGCTTGTGGAAAATGTTATAATCAGGTGTTTTGTCGGGATTTCTTTGTCGTCACGTCTGATTTTAATTCGCTGTACGTGCGTTACATGATGTTCATTCCAGCCCTCAAGGAGCTCACTCTCAGTCAAGTCCAACAGGTCTTGGTCAGATACTACACCTCGGGAACTGTTGAGGGATCGGTGTGGTGTAATAGAGACAGGGGTGCTTCCAAAAGAGGCAAGTTTTGAAAGTTTTTCATACTGGGTCTTACTTTGAACTTCTAGCAAAAGGTCCCCACTAGCCATTCTTGTAGCCTTATAGCCTTGACCGAGTGTGTCGGTGAGGCATTTCGATACAAGAAAAGGAGAGATCGTTCTTGCGTTCTTTTCTAGTGTTTCGCAGTGGATTACGTGGAACCGTAGAAAATTTTCTGTGGGTTTGAACAAGGCATGGAAAGTCTCTTCGGTGCGCCCTCTCTTTGTGAGACGGCGATCATTCAGTGGAGGAAATGAGGTTGAGGCCATAGATTATGCATAGTTTCGGCAGCCATGCCAGCCGCCCACCATGGAGCCCAACATGGGGACGCGACACCACTTATATTGCTATAAAGTATGTCTACGCCAGCTGTACACAGCTACTATAACCAAATATAATGTGCCCAAGAGAGGGCACATACACAAGGTTAACCCTCGCCGCCAAGAAAAACGGAAGTAAATTGAAGAGAGGAGAAGACAGGAAAGATTAAAAAGTCAGAGAAAGACGAAGATGTGGGGAGAGAAAGAGATAGGAAAAGGCGACTGCCGATTTCCCCTGGGTGGGTCAGCCCAGGGGTGCCGTCTACGTGAAGCCGGGGCCAAAGGGGTGTGTTGCCTCTGCTGGGGGGCCTTAAAGGTCCAATCACCCAGCGTCGGCTCAACCCCCAGGATCCCCTTTTCCCCGGACACGGCAAAGCCACGCACGGCGAGGCGTGGGAGGGGGTCGAAACCCCCCCGTTAGCTCGGGTCCGTGGTGTCGCTACACACCAAACGCCTGCTTGCGCAGACGCCCCTGCGGGGGCTTTTTTAAAAACTATTTAGCCTCGCTAGTCGCTCATTGTTTGCGGTAAAATGATGTAATAGAGGTCTTGAGGATTAAAATGCCGACATGCGGATCACGACCGGCACTGCCAACAGATCCGATTAAAGCGGAATATAAAATAGCGAAATTAAGGTACTGGTACAAAGCACGTCGAGCACTGAAAACGATAATGGTAACAATATTGGACATGCTCTTAGCCAGAGTCTCATCTATACGCGTTGAGAGAGCCGGTTTGTGCAATTTGTGTTGCACGGGAAACTAAAGCATTCTAGCGCAAATTGCATAACTAAGGTTGTTCATTTTCATGTTACTTTTGATGAAGTGAATTCATGTCTTCAGTCTCCAAAACGAAGGTAGGTCAGTAGTCATAAAATGATTGGCTCAGCAGAGAAGTCTCTTGCAACGGATTCAAGACTGCTGGCAATATCCATAATGTTAGCTGGTTTTCACCTTTGTTTGAGACGTTCCATTTAACAGTGCAGTATGTACCAATCTGTGGAGAGTTTAGTGCAGATCGTTTGACTCGCATGTTTTTACTTACGTGGCACTGCTCTTGGGTTACGTACACAAAACAGCTTTTACCAGTTGTCTGTGAAAGCCCACCACTTGTGGCAGCTTAATATTCACAAGGTAGTCAAACTGGGCATCAGAAGTGTTGGCTTTCAAGCATTTCATGGACATCTAAAGGTCGACTGAGCTTGCGTTTTACCAGAATTTGTCTGCAGACGCTGTTGCGAGTATTAGACCTGAGTGTGACTGCTTTTTGAAATTCGTGACACTTGCGCGAGGCACTTTATAAATGTCGTGTACAACCACTCTCGACTTCAGAGTCATTGCACTCTTCCATAGCTTGTAGCATTTCAGCAAGCCTGTGATAAAGTTACCGGCACCCTCTTTAAATGAGCCAGCAGAAACAGATGACGTCCACAGCTTTGTCACAGCTTTGCGCGGTACCATGTCCACATCGTACAAGTGCACAGTTATCGCATCATACATTTTGGACCAGGGGGGTTGTTCCCTTTAAAATGGAAGCCTTTACAACTGATGATAATGACAGCAAAACATTATTTAAAATGACAACAAGCATAATAAGTAAAAAAAGAAGTCAAAAGAAGTGAAGAGGCGCGCTGGCTCGCACGCGGCGTCTTTTGATACCGGGATTTGACGTCGTCGTTTTAAATCGGTGACGGGTGGCTAATTGAGCGCCCGTTTGTGATACTGCCCCCCGTTTCAAGGATATTACCACATACTATTCAAACAACACAAATGAGCGCACCTATACACAACCAAACATCCCACATACAGAGTCCAAAACTCAATCATACAATCCGCCTCACATTCAGAATAGAACTCTCAATACAATTCACATTGCGATTCAATCTCACGTCTCATGAAAGATAAACACAGGTACATAAACATAACACTCCATCACACGTTTCATAGAAAGTAATGCGAAAGCACACAGCTCTGCATTTACAGCGCTTATACAACTATAGAAATAGCACTGTACACATAATTTCACGCAACCGACACTTAGGCTCACTAGCCATACACACTTCATACAGAATATAATAATGCAACACATTCAAACTCAAAACACTTTAAGCTCCAATATCTTATCCTGCACGTATCTTGTCGCGCTTGCGCCCCTTCTTGCGATGCCCACTGGCCCTCTTTTTGTTCTTGCTTTTCTTCCGGGCCGTTCCGAGTAACATTTGGCACTTTCGCACTGACCAGGCGTCGTCGCGCTCGCGAGAACGCTGTCGGTGCTTCGTCAACTTCTGCTCGTCGTGGTCTTGCGCCAGGACGACCGATTTCGTCTTCATTTCAATCTCGGGTGGTGGTGGCAGGTTGGTGGCAACATAACCTGCATGGCACGTTTTCCCATCTGCTACAATGACCGTTGGTGCCTCCTGGTGGTGCTCACAAAGTCAATACACGGTACCTAAAGTGGTCACCGGCGCAGTAAACCATGCTTTTAGGCCTGATTGTCTGCGATTGTACCTATTTTGTAGTGAACCACTGCTATCATAATCATCATAAGCCAGCAGCCAGTCAAGCTGGTCAAGCATGCAGTCAAGTCAAGTTGGGTCAATGTGACTACTGTTCGCAAAAGCCCTCAAAGGATCGGAAGCATGTCAGGTGAGTGTCTTCTGTTAAATATTTATATGGAAGGTGTAAGCCGCTGCAGTTAAATAACGGAAAAAAAGAGAGGTCAATTCATTTTAGCCCTGGCGTCGTATACCTTTATAGCTTACCTATGTATGTACCAACTGACTAGCCCAACAACGTGGTCTAGCCACCATTTTACTGTACTGTTCAAAATGCCTGAAAGCGCGGAACGCGAATTTCGGCGCAGATAAATCGGCGCGTCAGTGCTAGTTTTCGACTTATTGACAGTGCGGACAATATCTCATGTGACTCGCGGTGCGTTGGCCGAGATTTCCCTAACGCCGAAGGGGACAATGACTTGCCCTCCGAGGCTTGTGCGTTTGATCTCGAAGACGGCCATCGTTGCCTTTGTGTGGATGACAGAGAACTGTCTTTGGCACACTCCTCGAGCGTACCAGAAACGGATGGGCACCAAGGGCATGTTTTTGATTTCTGGCGACGCCTGTTACACCAGACGTTGCAGTGTTTCTGTGTCTCATGACCACGGAGACATTGAACGTGGTGCCCTCTAGGACAGCAGCGCTGCGGCCTTGACTTCAGCCACATCGCAGGTGACGCAGAGTGAGTCTTTCGAATTGGCACCTACTGGGAACAACGAGGAGCAAGTTTGCGAACTTGGCAGTGCGGAGAGCTTCCGTAAGAGACTGCGAGTGTGGGCCTTGCAATCTCGCGCATCGCATAAATCAGTAACGTCGCTCTTTGGAATACTACCGTCCCAAGAATGCTTCAGCGTGCTTCCTTCAACTGCAAGGGCTTTGTTACACACGCCCAAGAAGTGCCTGGAAGTATTGCAGCTGGCCGGTGGGAAATACCAACATTTTCGGCCTCAGCGCAGGCGCACAGCGAGTGCTGCAGGATTGTGGAAAACTACCGAGCATTCTGAGGCTTAGCTTTAACATTCACGATCTGCCGACTTCAAGAAGTTCACCCGGCCAATCTTGGTACATACTGGGCCGCATTAGTAACTTCGAGGACAAAGCACCATTTGTAGTGGGTGATTTCAGTGGGTGGGTGATTTTTTAGAAAAAGTGATGGCTGCAATGTTGCTAAACAATGCTTCCTCTTGCCCCAGCCGGCAAGAGGAAGCATCCTGTGCCGTCCAACCCTGCGGAAGCCATATTAGCTTTGTGTGCCCCTAAATTGGCTGGAGGCACTAAAGAATGTCCTCGAAAGCATGTTGACGAGCTCACAGAGCTGCAGTCATCGCTACTGAACCTCGCTTATTTATTTGAAGCATTCCCGAGGAGAGGCACACTAGCGTAATATGCAAGATGGCTGGCATTGCGGCTGAGGCAGCATTGCCCTATTGAAGGCAGCTACAGTAATTCACAGCGGCATTTAGGAACTCGACACGCTTCCCTTGCTATGCTGGCAGTACGGCGCTAGGACGCGATAGCTGCTGCCAGTCACTCCTGGGGACCTCGGATCCTAGAATTCCTATTGGTGCCTTTTCTGCAGCCTCTGTTTGGGTCGCAGTCTGACCGCATCCGTGTGGCTGCAGGCTCGAGTGCAGCTGCACTGGAGCTGTTCCAGGCCAGCACCAGCCTTTTCATGCCCTAGCAAAGCTGCAGTGCCGTACCACTTCTGTTTACAGGATTTGCTATTTCAGTTGGTTTCTTAGCATGTGTTTCTTTTTGGGCAATCTAGAGGCATCTGTTGCAGTACTGGCGGCACGGTGCTTTGTTTTTTGTTTGTTTGTTTTTTGTCGTTGCAGCCTCAAGTGGACAGGTTCCTGATGTTAGTGGAGCTGCACTGTTGGTTGACTCATGTATCCTTGAAGCGTTACAGATTTTAAAGGGACTGTTAACTGGCCAGAATGTGTCCCTAGATTCGGGTGGGAGTGAAAGGATCGTGAATTATAGTGACAGAATCAAGCACCCTTTATTGCGATGTCATTGTTATTGATATTTTTAAATCTCATTGAAAGGTCACAAAAAAAAGCCCTGTCGCACAGTCTAGCAGAAGAGCCCTGAAACCAGATTGCAGAGGCGTTCACTTTGCTGTATGCAGTCTGATGCTTTCATGATCGACCATCATAATTAGTGGTCAAAATTAGGCTACACATATTATGATCAATCCAATTTCCATTCTGTGCTGCTTACGAGGTCAAAGGAGTTGTACGTTGAGAAACTGTAGTGCGTTTGCGACAACTATAGTCAAGCATGTTCAGGCACGGGGCATGGACGCAGAACGCAGGCATGTTAGGAAGCTGCTCTCACCCTGACCTCGCACTGTTTGCAGCATGTGTTCTATGTATATCACTTCGTAGTCGCCTTAAATGGAAAATTTTGGATTATAAATGTTTCACAGCATTGCCCGCATTAACATTCGGTGATTAGAGAGTCTGACTGGTTTTCCATTGCGCTGAAGAAAACGGGTACCATAATGACTGCTTGTTGGTCCCTTTAATATTTGTCTGTTGGTGCTATGGCACCATCGTGTCCGTACTTTTTCCAAAGGCTGGTAATACCAGACCATGCAATGGCACTCTTGGCAGAACATGCCTGCTAGAGAGCGCGGTCCCCAGGTGGTGGATAGCGGGCCCGCTGTTGCTAGTTTCAGCGACAGCAGTGGTGTTTGCACCTCGCGGACCAAGAGGGATTTCTTTCTTCCCACCTATTTTAGGCAGCCCAGCAGAAATTTGGATGGATCAAGAACAAGTGCATGTTGTGCAGCCGAACGAGTGTTACAAAATTATGTTTCCCAACACATTGGCAAACAGGTTGAGACTTTGTACCCACCGCAAATATTCAATAAAACCGTCTGGACTTATCACTGTTGAGTGGGGTCTCTTTTGTTACACCAGTGGTCGTCGGCATATTAATTTTGACTCGAGCACAACTTTGTGACGCTGCGAGCAATATTTCATGCTCGTGTAGCACATGGGAGATAAAAACAGAGGCAGCTCTCTCTGCATACCCGCACCATGTCTGGTCCTCTGAAAGAAAAAAAAAATTTATTCTTTTTTCTATAATGAAACCCTACGTCTTCATAGTCTCAGATGCAGCGAAACTGTCCGTGGTGTTGGTCTCGAGTTCCGAAAGCAGGGTGAATTTTATCATTGCTTATCCCTTGGAGAGTCATAGGCATCTCTACAATGGCTGGTACCAAGGAAGAAATTAAAAAAAAACATTCACTAGCGAAGAGGTCGGAGTTCAACCCCCTACACGCCTGGCTACGCCAAAGATGCCTGCACAGCTGCTACATCGTAGAAATTGTGCGCCAGCATTTTGCCCTATGGAGTATACTACATAAGCATGACCGGCAAACAATTCACGGCCAGCATGACCGGCCACTGTAGTTCCAAGCGTCAGTCACGACAGGCGGCGCTCGTTCTCACCGATGCAGGTCACGTCAGACGGTGAGGGAAACGGGGAGCGAAAAATTTTCAGGGAAAGACGTAGCTGAAGTGCCGGACGCAGTGCACTAGTAGGCTTCATACTGTTCGGACGACATGGCAGCAGCCCCAACAGGCACGCAGCTACGCGGATGCTTCATCGGCGACAGCCGATTGAAATATCTTAACAGCTCAAGACTGCATTTAGGAAACAATATCGCGACGGGCACGTTTAGTTCTGGCGGAGCCAAGGCCGCGCGAGTCATGGAGGCAGTGAAGGAGTTGCGCGCCCAGGGCTACATTTCCTCGTCATTTATGTCGGAGGAAATGACCTCTGCACCACTCAACGTGCAGAAGAAATTGCTGATGGAATAAAGGTAGGTGTACGTTATTGTGGTGATTGCCCGAAATATCCATCTAATGTTGTTAACGATATTAGTTCGCGATTTTTAGACGCCATGATTGTGTGTTGCAACGGATGTCCACATGTTTGCCTCAACACGTACCCAACAAAACATGGCGTAGCGCTGGGTTATCTAGATTGTGCCATTGGTGTTGGCCTTCTGTATAAATTTCGCTCTGATTAGGTGGGATTCTTAACCTCAGCTGGAGTGTCTGCACGGAGAAATTCGCGCTAACACATACGCACGCTATTTTCTCTGTATCGCGCCATACTGCAGCGCACAGCTAGCCAAAAAGGATATTTTCCTTGCACACGAAGTGTCCTACACATAAAACGATTTTTAACAATTCTTCTGATGTTAGTCGCGCACGGAAACGATTCGTGATTTAAAATCATCCTCTCGGCACTGGCAGAGAGAGAGAGGGGGGGGGGGGTTCAACCCGACATTTTGCCATTTTGCATTGATGGCGCTCTTTTTGTCCACTTAGCTTTGCTGTATTTCTCCGATTTTAGCGCAACATAACCTACAATAACACACATGCGCCAAATCATAAAGCAAGATATAGATCTTAAGGGTACAAGCTGGTTCAGATGCCGCGTAACGCGCGGAGCAGAAAACCGTGACATCAGATTAGAGCCAGTGCTCGGTTGCGTTCCTTTTTGTTCCCCCAAGGCACAGGAACAGCACAAAAGAACGCAAGGTGGGAACGACTCTCTGCACTGACACTGTAATGAGAGAAAAGTCACGGTGGCCGCCATCTTGAGATACAAAGTGCAGAGAAATTGTCTGTGACGTCACGTCAAAAGTATTATTTTTCGGCGCTATTATTATAAAAGGGCGCTGTTGTCAAGGGACGTGACAACTTTAATGGCAGATATTTATAGTTGTCCACGACGTTGCTGTGACCCTGATAAAAACATAAGTTATTTCTGCGTTGTCGCGCATCAATGCCACTTTCACGAACCGCCCGATTTTGTAGGTCCAGCGGTAGGAAGTTGTGCATTCGTGTACTCATTCCAAAGTGATCTTTCGTTTTGCAGCGTGTCTTGAGCTGCGCCTCCACAGTGGCCCAAAAGGTGCTGTGGTTCTGAATATCGCCACTCCTTGGTGAGAGGAGCGGACAACACGGAAAGAGGCAGCGGGTGAACCAAATAATGAAGATGCACACTGCTGCAGTAGACAACTTTGTCTACATTAACTTAGAGGTATGAGAACATTTTTACGTTGTAACATGGATGGCAAAAGATACTGCAGTTTTTTTGTCTAGCAGTGAAATTTGTGTGGCCCTATATACCCAAGCCCTAAATATACGCTCAATAGAATTACCCTTGAACCCATTTTATTTTACAAATACGAAATGTTAACCTTTGCAGTAATCATTCATGGAAGTATCACATCAAAGACATAATGCTAAAATGCAAATACACGTTAGGATACTTTATATGCAGAAACATGCGCTCTTCTCCAGTTACATTAAAAGAACTATATAGCTGAATTATACCCCTGTCACACGGCCACCACCGAACTTCGTTAAACTTCATCAATGTAAAACTCCATGATGGAGTTCGACGGAGATGGAGTTGTGCCCATGTCACACGGCAGTTTTACGAGCTTCGGACAGAAGCCGCAAGGGGTCCATTAGGCGCTGCTGCACCTACGTCTGCATGCAAGATCTCGCGTCTAATCACGCTGAAAACATTCTCAATGGTATGTGTGATTATAAAAGTATAAATTAATCACACCGATACAAATTTTTTTTTTGTCTTTATCACATAAACGTGTACCTGCAAGTATGTTGGCAGTAATTTTGACAGGAGTGCTGGCAACACTGCACGCTTGTTTTGGTACGCGTCTTTTCTACGCGTACCGATTGTCAAACACGCTGCAAGTTGTCGCCGAGCTCTTTGAAGTTGCGCTACCACCCAGATCACGTTGTCCTTTCCAATTTCGGTTGAGCACAGGTCTAACGTCCAGTCCACGAAGCCTTTGCTGCGTATGGCTCCCACAACAGTCCGCATGTACTGCCAGCACGAGTGCCGGCGTCGACGAAGAAGGAAGAAAACCGGCGGCACTCACTGTTATGACTATTGGTAGTGTTGAAGTAGAATGAAGGGCAGCGCAATAAGAAGGGAACGAGATGCACAGACGTAAAACAAGACGATGCACACGGACTCTGAGACACTTATTCAAAATGGCGGCACGACGATTTTTCTCGAGGCATGGTGCAGAGAGTATGTGCGCTTATATGCGTATTTCTTTTCTTTAAACGCACGTTATGAATTGATTAGGCAGTGAAATATCTTTCAAAATTAATAAAATTCATTATTGTGTTGACTGCGGCTGTTTTGTGTTTGCGGTTTTTTCCGTAACTACAGATTACTGGGGGCGAGAGTACTCCATTCGGCCGCTAATGGAGATCGCCGAACTCCCTTGGCGAAACGTCCCGTTTAACTTCCTTGGCGTAAGGGAGACCGTGTGACACGGTCCGCATCTCCGTTGACGTAACGACGAGGGAGTTACACGGAGTTAGCGGGTGCCCGTGTGACAGGGGTATTAGGCTTTCATTGGAGTTTGCATTATTCCAGGGATACTACCCTACTCCACAAATAAGAAGCTGCCCAAAATGGCACTGCATGTTTCATCGCATATAATTGACGACTCATAGCTAGTGCCACTAAAATGGAGCACAATGTACCATAACGTAAGCCTTTTTTCCTTTGACATGACATTTATCACCTTAGCCTCGTTCACAAGCTTTACTAACCCTTATCTTTGGTCTTGCTTGATAACGCGTTTATTCTTTTCACTTACTGTGAGCTACAAATGTTCCACATTGCGGTACTGCTACTTGCGTTCATTCATTCCACACTGAATTAATGATTGCAATCACCTGCCACTGTCCCTTACAAGCACTGCTTACCATGATAGTTGCATTTGTACTCTACAAATTTTGCGAAAAGATAAGTCACACACAGCTCTTTGTCTCACTTTTCAATCCTGACCAGGTTCTTGAACTTCTGCAACAATGCTTTATTATGTGCTGTAATTATAACTTGCACAAAATTATTCACTTTACACTTCGTGGTCAACTTACTTTTCCTCTTACTGCACTGACTTGCCATGTGTGCCCTCGCTCATTATAGTGAAAATTCTGAGGGTCACAAATAAATCATGATAATGCATGACAGTACTATGTATGTACAATTATAAAGTAATGATATTGCAGCAGCGTTACCACTTGTGCAAGTAGCGAACTTTGAATGTTTGATACAAGCATGCAGTGAAATAGGCACTCTATAAAATTTAGTATTTCAGCACTAATTCTTAGCATTCCATTCGACGGGTACTTACATTTTAATGTACCAACACACGAAAAATCTGCTTAATGAGAATGGTTCATTGTGTATGATGTTTACCACTGCAGGACAGGTTCCTCGGAAGGTGCAAGGCACCTAAGCCAGCATTTTATGCTGTGGATGGCTACCACGTATCAAGAGGCCTAGGAATCAAAGCGCTGTCAAAAGCAGCAAGCCTCGCACTGCGGACCACCTTTCCTACGCACTGGAGCCCTTCAAGACAAGGCGGCACAGCCCAAGTGTGGACAATTCTGCAGTGCATGGCATGCAAGGCAAAAGGTCACAACCAGCAGCAATGTGCAGATTTTCTGCACAGTGCTGTGCAGAAGCACATTGCTGCACATTGCTGTGCAGAAGCAATGTGCAGAAAATCTGCACATTGCTTCTGCTTGTGACATTTCGCCTTGCATGAGGCACAAGCAATGAAAATAAAACGGTTCATGTGATTCTGCTTCATTGTGAGGCGAAAATTTGTCACTGACCAGTCAGTGCGTGTGAAATGTGCGTGTGTCCGCAAGCATTCAGCAGAGTTTCATTGAGCTGAATCCCATTCAGGAAACAGTAGCATGCAGCCACAATAGAGTAATATAACTCCGACATTGAGGAACACTCATGTGCAGAGAGAAAATACCGTTGCAAAAAACCTTCACCAGTGAATGTTTTTTCCTTGGTACCAGCCATTGTAGAGATGCTCATGACTCTCCAAGGGATAAGCAATGATAAAATTCACCCTGCTTTCGGAACTCGAGACCAACACGACGGACAGTTTCGCTGCAGCTGAGACTAGTGAAGACGTAGGGTAGGAACTCTGGCGCTAGTGTCTATGGGAGCTACAAGGCATGCCGCTTCAGCCAGCATGGGATAGGTATGTTGTTTTATTATGTTTTATTGGCACAAGGGCATCTAAGGCCAAAGAGCGCCAGTACAAGTGTCATAGTTTCAGTTTAGTTGTCTAAAATCGCCAGTTATAATAATTGCTGTACAGGGGCATATCTATAAAATATATATAACTACGGTGTCTCTAAAAATGAATGTCTATTTCATTACAAGGCCTTGAATTTGTTGGCTGCAGGTTCTCACGGAAAATGAGTCGGCAAGGTCCAAGTACCTCACTGCCGAATTCTTGCCTGCGCAAGACCTGCGAGGGCTCGGACGTACTTCAACACGGACTATATTAGCCCACATTACATGGCATGTTTTTCCAGTTTCAATGAATTAAACTTGTGTACTACGTTAAAAACATAAGTTACTGCTAAAATCCGAAAAGGATATGCACATTCGATACTGAATGTGTTTTTGCATTCTTATATCCCAGGTTCCGCGAGAGACCCTTCGTCGCTGGGCTGCCTCAACGTCTGACGCAGCCTCCACTGGAGCAGCCGATGGAGCTCTGGGGGGCGCATCTCCAAACCATGTGACTGCCTCAGGGTTGGAAGGACTCTCATCTTCGAGTACTACATCAGATGTTGACCCAACAAACGAGGCAGACATGCTAATGTTCTCTGACTACGACAGTGACAGTGGAGAAGCTTTCTCGAAGGAACTGCATCCTAAGGAGCAAGAACTTTACGAGGGCAGCAATTTCACCAATGCTGAGGCTTGCCTTGTTCTTGTTATGCTTTTCAGTAAGCTTCGGCCAACAAGGGTATGCTTAGGACAAATGTTGTCACCCGTCTCATCATTCTTGCCTTGACTACACACTCCCGGACACTACATACAAGTTCTTCAAGCTTCTGTCCAATTTCTAGAGGGGCACTGGTGTGCATAGTCATTTCTTTTGTCTCAATTGTCATCAGTACCTAGAAGCAGTAACTATGTGTCCAAACTGTGATGAGGCCTGCCAGAAGTGGGTAGTTTTTTTTGCAGATGAGACTCACTTGACACGTTGCGGTCGTTTCTGGAGGATGATAAGATTTATATTTTTTTTCTAAAGCACCTAATGGACCAGGAGAGCAACTGTTGAAGGATATAGCAAATGGTGCAAAATACCAGGAGCATCCTGGTCGTTCAATATATGATTTTTCACTTTTTTGGAACACTGACGGTGTACAGGTATTCAAGACTGCAGTGCCACTTCACTGCATTCTACCAGAGTTGCCACCCCTCATGTGCAAGAAATTTCAAATTTTAACTCTTTTGTGGTTTGGAGCAAAACCCACCATTATTACATTTCTCAAGCCTTTCTGTTTGGAAGTAATGGAGCTTGCAACGAATGAACTAACCTGGCGGCATCCAGAAAAAAGCAACATAATCTCATACATCACTGCTCCTTTGTCATCTGTAGATGCCGTTGCAAGAGCAATGCTGCAAGGCATTAAACAATTCAACGGTTTATATGGATGCTCTTTTTGTGAGCACCCAGGTGTGCTTCACTCGCTGCCGAAAGGACGTGTACGTACCTATACGCCAGGGAAAAGATATTCCTCAAGGAATAGTCGGCGGATGAAGCAGCATGCTACACTGCCAGTGCAAACAGGCCATCTAGTGACAGGCGTGAAAGGGCCCACTATTTTGCATCTTTTGCCTCATTTCGATTGTGGTGATGAATTTGTAGTGGACCATATGCATTGTGTGCTCCTTGGAGTGGTGAAAATGTTCATTTCTCTGTGGTTTCAAACCAAACACTTCAGGAGTCCTTGGTACCTTGGTGGTAAAGTGAAGTTGATTGATAGTCAGCTTGTGTCCACTAGACCTCCAGATTATATCAGCAGAACACCACGGTCCATTAAGCACTGGTGCTATTGGAAAGCGAGTGAGTTGCACGCGTGGCTCTTATTTTATTCATTTCCAGTTTTGCGAAACGTTCTTCCTAGTGTATATCTACATCACTTCAGCCTTATTCGTGCCGTCTACATGCTGCTTTCAGAATCGATTACACAGGAGCAAGTTGACACTGCTGAGCAGCTTTTGGTTAGGTTTGTGGACGACCATAGTGTGTTGTATGGGGAGCGATTCTGTTCGATGATGATATGTGGTGTTTAATGGCGCAAGGGCCAATTGATGGCCAAAGAGCGCCAGTTCATGAGACAAAGGATGTGAGCAATGGTTGCGGTAAGTAGCTGTAAAGGGGCCTTAAAATTCCTCGCGCTAAAGGCGGGTAAAACATATATATATATATATTAAAATCATGACAGTGACGTGAAATATGTGTAGTGGAATGAATGGCAAGTGGTCGCAAGAATAAAACTATGAGGATATGACATCAGCACGAATGCCTCGTCAATGCCCTTGAGTCCAAGGGCCGCGAGGCAAGTGCTGTCTTTAGCGTATTCACCGCAGCAGCGACCTCTGTTTAGAGGCCGTGCTACGGATCACCTTGATATATGACATGAAAACTCCATACGTCGTTTAAAAAAGCAGACAGTGACTGATATGTAAAAAGCGGGTCCCTACCGATGAACATTGAAGGATGGAATGGAAATTGCTGCCGGTAGGGTAATAAAAAGTGCTTTTTTCTGATAGCATCGAGTTCCTTGCACTGAATGAGGACGTGAAGGACAGTGAGTGGCTGACCACATCTATCACATAAAGGTGGCTCGCCACCGGACAGAAGGTGTGTGTGTGTACTGTATGTGTGACCGATCCTAAGTCTGCAGAGTGTAACTTCTGTGTGGCGTGATTTTGATACTGGCGGCCAGTTACCGAGATGCGGTTTGACAACGTGTAGCTTATTTCGTGTATGCATATCCCATGTGGTCTGCCAAAAGGCTCTGAGCTTTCTTTTCAGGAAGTGTTTTAGGTCTAGTGGGGGAATAGCTAAGGATGTATTGTGACTGTTTTCGTGGGCGGATGCTGCTAGCTGGTCCGCCAACACGTTGCCTTGAATCTCGCGGTGCCCTGGCACCCAGCACACTACGACATGTTGTTCGAGTGCGTATATCGTGCTTAAAAGAGAATACAGCGAGACAAAGACGGGGTTTTTGTGTCTTTTCAGAGTTTTTAAGGCTTTTACGACGCTTAGAGAATCTGTGTAAATCACTGCCTTTTGTAGTTTTAATTGTTGAATGTGTTTAACGGCCGCAAGTATCGCGTAAGCTTCTGCCGTGAAGATACTTGATTCAGGGTGTAGAATACCGGAATCCGTAAAGGATGGCCCGACGGCTGCGTAAGACACAGAAGTATTGGACTTTGAGGCGTCTGTAAAGAATTCTGCACAAGTGTATTTGTGTTGTAGTTCAAGGAAGTATGTACGGATATGTGCAATAGGCGCGTGTTTCGTTACTTCCATGAAAGAAAGATCGCAGTCTATCAGGTGCCACCGCCACGGCGGTAGTTGTGCAGCGGGAGCCAATAGACAGTGTTCGGAAAGTGGCACACCCGTTTCCTCAGCCAAGCCCCTCACACGAAGTGAGTAGGGCTGTCGCACCGAAGGACGGTGGTCGAAAAGGGCAGAACTAGATAAATCATTTATTGTGGGGTGTGAGGGGTGTTCTTTGTCTGCGTTCACTTTGAGATAGTATAGAAACGACATGTAGGATCGCTGCAGGTGGAGCGACCACTCGTTCGATTCGACGTAGAGGCTTTCCACGGGGCTGGTGCGAAAAGCGCCCGTAGAAAGACGAATGCCCAAATGGTGGACTGGGTCAAGCATGTTCAAGGCACTTGGTGTCGCAGAGTGATAGATTATCGCTCCGTAATCTAGGCGCGTGCGTACAAGGCTTTTATAAATGTTCATCAGGCACTTCCTGTCACTACCCCACGTGGTACGTGACAACACTTTTAGAATATTCATGGTTTTAATGCACTTGTTTTTTATGTACTTAATGTGCGGTATGAACGTAAGTTTTGTGTCTAGAATTAGCCCTAGGAACTTGTGCTCTGTTTTTGCCAACAGACGCTGACCATGTAGGTCAATGTCTGGATCGGGATGAAAGCCTCTTTTTCTGGAGAATAGGACGCAAGTGCTTTTTTGTGCATTCAGCGTAAACCCATTCTCGTCTGCCCATTTAGAGACCTTGTTCAAGCCCAGCTGGACCTGCCACTCACACATTGAAAGGTTGCACGACTTATAACCGATCTGCACGTCGTCCACATATGTGCAATAAAACATATTCCGTGGAATACACAGACGTAGGGAATTCATTTTTATAATAAACAGTGTGCAACTCAGGACACCACCTTGCGGCACTCCAGTTTCCTGGACAAATATTCTGGACAAGACGTTACCCACTCGAACACGGAACGTGCGATTGGACAAATAGCTTTCGATTATGGTCAACATCTTTCCTCGGACACCTAAGTGGGATAGGTCTCTTAATATTCCAAAGCGCCATGTGGTGTCGTAGGCCTTTTCCATATCGAGGAACACCGAAAGGAAGAATTGCTTGTGAACAAAAGCGTCGCGAATTTGTGCCTCGATACGGATAAGGTGGTCAGAGGTAGATCTACCCTCTCGAAAACCGCACTGGTATGGGTCAAGTGAGTTGCTTGCTTCGAGGAAATGTAGAAGCCGCCGATTTATCATTTTTTCAAAAACCTTGCACAGACAACTTGTTAGGGCTATTGGCCTGTAACTAGATACTGAGGATGGGTCCTTACCCCGCTTCCGTGTAGTGTGACGAGCTGGACACCTGTTCAAAGTGTGCACCTAGGAAGTTCGCCTGGTCTTCCAAGCTGTCACCTTGTGTGTTTACTAGGGGAAGTGAATGCGCTTGTCGGCCTGCTACCCTACTAACCATGTTCCAGACTTTAGCCTCCTGTGTATATGAGTTAATTCCCGATAAAAATTTCTGCCAACTTTGTCTTCTCGCCTGTCGGCGAGTTCTCCTGCCTTGTGACTTTATGCTTTTAAAACTGTCCAGATTCTCGGCTGTCGGCGAGTCCCGAAGCAGCCTCCATGCTTTATTTTGTTTTTTGCGCGCGTTTCGACACTCAGTGTTCCACCATGGCACACGTCGTTTGCCGGGCAGTCCAGCTGTTTGTGGGATACACTTCATTGCGGCATCAATCAAAAAAGCTGTAAAGTAGTCTACAGCTTCATCAATGCTTAAAGCACGCATGTTGGTCCAACTTAAGAGAGCCATTTTACGAAACTGTTCCCAATCGGCTTTGTCAATTTGCCATTTGGGAACCTGTGGAGGACATTCGTTAACTATTGGGGTGCTCAGAACTATAGGAAAATGGTCACTTCCATAGGGATTATTAATGACTTTCCATGTTAGAAGGGGCAGAAGTGATGGAGATGTGATGCTGAGGTCTATGGTCGAGTAAGTATTGTTCGCAAGGCTATAGTATGTTGGCTCTTTTTTATTCAAGAGACACGTGCCAGAAGAGAAAAGGAACTGTTCAATTAGACGACCTCGCGCATCGCAGCGGGAGTCACCACATAGACAGCTATGCGCATTAAAGTCCCCAAGTACAAGGTAAGGTTCAGGGAGCTCATCTATTAAAGACTGAAATTCATGTTTTTGCAGTTGGTAATGTGGAGGTATATATAGAGAGCAAATGGTGACGAGTTTGTTCAAAAGAACCGCTCGAACAGCCACTGCCTCAAGGGAAGTTCGAAGTGGTAAATGTGTGCATGCTACTCCTTGATTAACTATAACCGCTGCACCTCCGGATGGCGCGATTGCATCATCCCGGTCCTTCCGGAAAATAATGTAGCTGCGTAGAAAGTTCGTGTGTTTGGATTTTAAGTGTGTTTCTTGTACACACAGCACCTTTGGTGTATGTTTGTGTAAGAGTTCTTGGACATCGTCGAGATTTCTAAGCAGTCCTCTCACGTTCCATTGGATAATTTGTGCTTCCATATTGGATGTCAGGTAGTGCTGTGTGTACGAGAAGGAAGTGGGTGTTGTTTAGGCCAAAATTTAGAGCTCAAGCAGCAGGGCCGTCGTCGGGCCCCATTATCGGCTTTTTGGTTTTCTTAGCGCGCTCCAGGGAGCTACGCCGCTCCTTCGGTACCAGAGGCACCGGAGTTGTGTCCATTGCCTCGTTTGAGGCACTGGACGCCCGCGTATGCGAGCTGCTGGCTTGTTTGTCCGACCTCGCCTGGCGAGGCGTGGTCGTGAGACCCGACGACCCTGGAGTCGCCGGGATCTCTGGCTTGGCAGGTGGGGACTTCGCCTGGTGTGACGAAGTCTTGGACGCCACCGAGCCGGAGGGCGATGTGCTCTCCTTGGCCTCTACGGTGCCGGAGCTTGTAGTGGCCGCCGGTGTGGTCAGATTCAGAGTAGGCGGGGCAGCCTTCGCTGCTCCCACCATGGGGGCGGGTGGCGTTTGCCTGGGCACGCTGCGAGTGGTCCGGGCAAACGCGATAGTCCGTTGTGGTGCTGCCCCCCGTCGCACCACTTCGGCAAAAGATGTTCTTGCTGGAAATGATGATGAAACTCTCTGTCGTGCTTCGCGGAACGTTACGTTTTCTTTTACTTTTATCGTGAGTATTTCTTTCTCTTTCTTCCAGGCCGGGCAGGCCCTGGAGTACGCAGGGTGATCACCTTCACAGTTCGCGCAGTGAGTCCCATCACCAGCGCAGTCATCAACAGAATGACCCGTCGTTCCGCATTTTGCACAGGTGAGCTGCCCTCGGCAGCTTTGAGACGCGTGACCGAATCTTTGACATTTAAAGCATCGCCGCGGGTTTGGTATAAAAGGTCGTACAGCAAGCTTGACGTAGCCTGTTTCAATGTTTTCGGGTAGTGTGCTGGAGGCAAAAGTAAGTATCAAATGCTTGGTCAGTATTTCGGTGTTGTCGCGCCTTATCTTGATCCTTTGGACATGAGTGACATTTGAATCTTTCCATCCATCTAGTAGTTCTTCCTCGCTGAGGCCAATCAGGTCCTCATCGGACACTACACCTTTGACAGTGTTCATGGTCCTGTGCGCGCTCACAGAGACGGGGATGTTTCCAAACGCGACTAGATGTGACAAATTAAGGTACTGTTCCTTGTCTTTTAATTCGAGGAGTAGGTCCCCGCTTGCCATCCTTGTGGCCTTATATCCCGTTCCTATGGTGTCTTTCAAGCACTTAGCAACAAGAAAAGGTGAAATGGCTCTAGCTTTTCAGATGATTGTTCACAGTGAACCACGTGGTATTTCGGAAAATTGTCGTTGTTTTGGGGCCAAAAGAATTGAGATGCATCGGTGTGTACCCTTTTTGGGGCACGATCGGTGGAAGAGGGGTTCGAGGGTCCCATGGAAAAAGTCGCTTGTTCGGCAACGGCGCCTACCACCCACCACGGAGCCCAACAGGGGGACGTGGCAGAACATGCGAAAAGTCTGCGCAACGCCAGCAGTACGCCGTCACTATAACCTAATATGGTCTACCCAAGGTTGGGAGCCACACACGGTTAACCCTTGCCGCCAGGAAAAATCGGAAGTAACGAGAAGGGAGAAGTAGACAGGAAAGTTCAAAAGTGAGAGAGAAAGACGAAGATGAGGCGAGAGAGACAGGAAAAGGCGACTGCCGGTTTCCCCTGGGTGGGTCAGCCCAGGGGTGCCGTCTACGTGAAGCCGGGGCCAAAGGGGTGTGTTGCCTCTGCCGGGGGGCCTTAAAGGTCCAATCACCCGGCGTCGGCTCAACCCCCAGGATCCCCTTTTCCCCGGACACGGCAATGCCACGCGCGGCTAGGCGTGGGAGGTGGTCGAAACCCCCCCCCCCACGTTAGCTCGGGTCCGTGGTGTCGCTACACACCAAACACCTGCTCTCGCAGACGCCCCTGCGGGGAGCGATTCTGTTCGTTTAATGTGCACGAGTTGACACATATTGTAGACATGTGAGAAACTGGGGTCCACTTTGCGCCACTTCGGCATTTCTGTCTGAAGACAGAAATGTTCAGCTCCTTCGCCTCATGAAGGGTACACAAGCAATTGAAAAGCAGCTTGCTACGTTTGTTGGTGTCAGCACTGCATTGAGTGTACTTCACAAACGAGTCAGACCTCTCTCTGCTGCTGAGTTTGTATTGAGCAAGCTGCACAGTGTTCATTTTAGGAAAGTGTCAGTACCCAATGGCACTGTGTTTCATGGACGACCTTGCCAAAGAAATGCAGCAGTGAAAGCAGCACTTCCAGGTTTTTTTTCCCAACTACCGACAACGTAACTGTCTACAAAAAAGTTACACTGGGCTCTGAAACATTGTCTTCTAATTTATGCACCAACCAGCTTCGAAGGAACAATTTTACGGTAATGTGGATTGTTGGAGAACAACAAATGTTTGCTTTCGTTCATTGCTTTGTGAAATGGAAGGGTCAGTTATTTCTTGTGGTCAACAGGCTTTATGAGCGTGGTGATGAACAGACACAAGCTGCATCACAACACATTATACCAGTCCGTACGAGTGAGTGCCTGGATGTGGTCCCTCCTCCATCCAATATGACCAAGTACACAAGAGTGTCGGACTCTTATTTTTATTATTATTACGTTTTATTGGCACAAGGGCATCTAAGGCCAAAGAGCGCCAGTACAAGTGTCATAGTTTCAGTTTAGTTACCTAAAATCACTGGTTATAATAATTGCTGTACAGGGGCATATCTATAAAATATATAAAACTACGGTGTCTTAAAATGAATATCTATTTCATATCCTTGATATCGTTGGCTGCAGGTTCTCACGGTAAATGAGTCGGCAAGGTCCAAGTACCTCACTGCCGAATTCTTGCCTGCGCAAGAACTGCGAGGGCTCGGACGTATTTCAACACGCACGGCAACAGGCTGTACCTCACATGTGAGGCCCAGCCTGGTGACTAGGATGGAATGATACCATTTCTAAAAACTTGGTTTTCGCTAGGTATTTAAGAAGTCGCTTATGGTTAAATATTGGGTCGAGTGATAAGAATAGCGCTGGATGAGGTGGAATATGATAGCGGTAAAGTTCCCTAAAATGGGTCAGTAGCTCTTGGTGAAGCGCGGGACATTCAATTAGGACATGCAGAATGGTTAGATTCTCTGCACAGTGTATACAAGTCGGTGGATCACTGCCTGTCAGGAGGTGTTTATGTGTGGCATAGGTGTGGGCTATCCTCAGCCGTGCTAGGGTGACTTCGGTGAATCTGGTGAGTTTTTGTGGGATAGGTTTTGTTATTTGTGGTTTTACTAGATGGAGCTTGTTCTCGACTTGTTTGTCCCATTCAGCTTGCCAGTGTCTACGTAGCGCTCTCCGTACAACAGGTTTTAGGTCCACACCAGGAACAGAATTTACATCTATAGTGTGCCGACTAGCTGCTTCTCGGGCATTCTTGTCCACTATTTCATTGCCTGCGATCCCAGAGTGACCTGGCACCCAGCATAGAACTATAGAAAGGTTTAAGTTATGGGCTGCATTGATAGTATTAAGGAGCTTGTTGAAAACAGTGTTTTTGCTGTACTTGCCACAGGACAAGGCTGTAACTACGCTTAAGGAATCTGTGTACACTATAGACCTTTGTATCTTATGTTGTATAATGTGCTCAATAATTAGCAGTATTCCAAACGCTTCAGCCGTAAAAATGCTGGTATGTGTATGTAAGGTCTTGGTGCTGGAGAAGTTTTGGCCATAGGCTGCACAGGATACAGATGTTGATGACTTTGATCCATCAGAGAAGAAGGCGGTTGAACGATATTTGTGCTCAAGGGCCAAAAAATGTTGCTCAATTAGCGCATTTGGACAAGTTTTCTTTTTAAAGTTTTTAAAGGACCAGTCACAAGTGACCGGACGGTGCTTCCAAGGGGCAACGGCTTCAGAATGGTCAATTTTCTGTAGATCCGCGAAATTAATTTCTAGTTTTTCTGCAACAGGTTTTATTGCCAACGGAAACGGCGGGGCAATTGAGGGCCGGTTTGCATATAGCTGTTTTGTAGACACATCATTTATAAGCGCTTTGCATGGGTGATGCTTTAGGGACATGATTCGGATTGCATAGGTGACACCTAGATATGTGCGCTGATAGTCCAGAGGCCACTGATCCGACTCTGCATAAAGGCTTTGTACAGGACTGGTACGGAAGGCACCAAGGGCCAGGCGCATTCCTAAGTGGTATACAGGGTCCAATAGCTTGAGTGCTGTCTTTGAAGCTGACTGGTATACTACGCATCCATAATCTATGCGTGACACAACCAGGCTTCTAAACAGAGCTATGAGACAATATCTGTCTGTCCCCCACGACTGATGGGATAAAATCTTTAAAAGGTTCATAGTCTTAAGGCATTTTAGCTTCAGTTGTTTTATATGCTGAATGAAGGTGAGCTTAGCATCGAAGATTACACCGAGGAATTTTTGTTCTTTAGCAATGATTAGGCTTTGTCCATTCATTAGTATGCTAGGGTCAGGATGTATCCCTCTTCGTCTGGAGAACAATACAGCGGTAGACTTACCGGCGTTAAATTTAAACCCATTTTCATCAGCCCATTTCGAAAGTCTGTTAACACCTAGCTGTATCTGGCGCTCGCATATGGTCAAGTTGCAGGATTTGAAACTGATTTGAATGTCATCCACATAGACCGAATACGATATCGCAGGCGGAATTACATGGCGAAGAGAGTTAACTATAAAAAGTGTGCAGCTCAGTACTCCTCCTTGTGGTACTCCATTTTCTTGAAAAAATGTGCGCGATAATACACATCCTATTCTTACACGAAACTTCCTTTCAGATAGGTAGTCTCTTAGGATGTTAATCAACCTACCACATATTCCTAAGGATGATAAGTCTTGCAGGATTCCGTATCGCCAGGCAGTATCATGCGCCTTCTCGAGATCGAAGAAAACAGAAAGACAGTATTGGTTGTGTACAAAGGCATCACGTACATATGACTCAAGGAGGACAAGATTATCAGTTGTGGACCTAGCTCTTCGGAAGCCAGATTGGTAAGGATCCAATATACCGTTATATTCCAGATAATAGATTAAACGGCAGTTAATCATTTTTTCAAATACTTTGAGTAGGCAGCTTGTGAGTGCAATAGGCCTGTAACTATTCCCCGAGGAAGGATCTTTGCCGTGTTTGAGGATTGGAAGGACAACTGCCTCTTTCCAAGCAGGGGGTATGTGGCCAGTATCGAAAATCTTGTTGTAAAGGCCTAAAAGACACTTTAGGGTTTCGTGGGGGAGATTTTCGATCTTTTCATATGTAATTGTGTCAGAACCAGGCGCCGAACTTCCACAAGAATCTAGAGCAAGCTTGAGTCCATGGAGTGTTAGTGATTGGTTATATCCATCTGATAGAGGCCTGTTCGGATGCAGAGGTACACTTTCAGCTATGCGTTTATGGTGTATGAACTTCTCGGTATAGTTTTCTGAGCTTGATACTTTCTCAAAGTGTTCGCCAAGAGTGTTTGCTTGTTCTTCTATTGTGTCACAAGAGTCATTGACCATAGGGAAGGGATTTGGGTGTTGTCCTTTGAGTTTATGGACCCCATTATACACCTTGCAGGCATCTGTGTAAGAGTTTATTGAGGATATATAGCGTGACCAGCTTTCCCTTTTGGCTATACGGCGAATGCGCCTGCCGTTAGCCTTACAGCTTTTGAAGTGTATCAAGTTTTCTACTGTTGGGTACCGAGAGAAAATGCTCCATGCTTTGTTCTAGCGTTTCTTTGCATTTTCACAATCCTCATTCCACCATGGTTTTGCATTAATTTTATTTGCGCTAGACTGAGGTATGCACTTTTTAGCAGAGTGAGGATATATTCGGAGATATAGCTAGCCATCACTTCGACATCTACGTGGTCCACCTCTTCGAGGAGCAGTGTACATAGTTCTCTAAATTTCACCCGGTTTGCACCGCGCAAGTTGCATTTTTGGGGGTAAGCTGGTCTCTCATGTCATTGTCTATTTTCTAGAAGAGTAGGAAAATGGTCACTCCCATAGGGATTGTTATTAACTTTCCATCCTAGGTAAGGTAAAAGTGATGGTGATCCAATGGCTACATCTATGCATGAATATGTATTGTGTGTGGTGCTGTAGTACGTTGGTTCTGCCTTGTTGAACAGGCAGGTTCCAGATAAAAGCAGAGAATTTTCTATTGCGCGACCTCTCGCATCACATCGCGTGTCACCCCATAACGTACTATGAGCATTAAAATCTCCTATTATCACAAAAGGTTCCGGGAGCTGATCAACCATCTTTTCAAACTCTATTTTGTCGAACCTTTCATCGGGGGATATATACATGGAGCATAGAGTTACCAGGTGATCGAATAAAATAGCCCGAACAGCCACAACCTCGAATGAGCTTTGTAGCGCAATGTGCTGGCATGCTACTGACTTTTTCACAATGATTGCCAAGCCTCCTGATGAGGAATTGCCACTATTCCGATCTTTTCCGATAAACCACGTATTGATTTAGGAAGTTCTGGTGGCTTGACTTTAAGTGTGTTTCTTGAACACAGCTAGAACACTCTTGGCTGATAATCATTTAGTAAGTCTTTGATATAATCTAGGTTATGTAAAAGGCCTCTGGCATTCTATTGTAATATTTGTGTGGACATATTGAGGAAAATGTAGGTGTTCTGCGTTCAGCACTAAGGAAGTGTAGGGTGTTGATGTGGGATAACTTGCTTCAAGAAGCAGGACCGTCGACCGGCCCCGTTATTTGCTTTTTTGTTTTCTTGGCGTGGTCCAGAGACCTGCGCCGGTCTTTCGGCACCAGAGGTACCGATGTGGTATCCATTGCCTCCTGGGAGGGCACGTGCGAGCTGTTGGTTCGAGTTTCAGGCCTCGCCTGGCGCGGCGAGGCCTTGAGACCCGACGACCCCGGAGTCGCGGGGCTCTGTTCACTAGTTGGCGGATTAGATTGTACTACAGCCGCCTTGGGAGCAGGCGCCACAGCCGGCGGCTCGCTCTGCGCGGGCCAGCAAGTGGCGGAGGCCGATGCGACGCTGCCCCCTGACGCGCCACTTCGGCATAGGGCGTACCATGAAATGGCGAACATCTCCTCCTGGCTTCCCTGAAGGAGATATTCTCTCTTACTTTCAATGAGATGATGTCTTTTTCCTTTTTCCACGCTGCACAAGCTCGTGAGTAGGCGAAAGCGTATCCCCGGAGTCGGGGCTCTCCCGGTTTGGCGCGAAACCGGATCTGACGTTACCATAGGGAGGTACTCCCTGCCCCTAGACAGGTACTGTTGTAGCTAGGGAAAGATCCGACGATTCCTCGGCCTTGTCCCCAGCCTTTGCTAAGCTGCCAGTCAACAGTCGCAGTCAAGCCTCGTCGGCCTTATCTTTGCATGTGGAGCTAGCTAGCTATGCCTTCTTTGCGCGGCGTAGTGATTGGCGACAGCCAAGTGAAATTTATGTGCAGGAGTCGCCTTCCCTTGAAGCCCTCCGTCAAGACCTGCACATTTAGTTACGCTGGCTTTGACGCTGTGCGCATGGCCGAGGCTGTCAGTGCGATGCGCTTCCAGCGCGTTGATTTTGCCATTTTATACGTTGGAGGCAACGACCTTGCCAACGTCAACGCGGAGCCTCAGGAGATATGCGACAATATTGGGGTACGTATTATTATCTTATGCTTGGCGTCAGTTGCTCAAGGTTGCATCTTTCCGGCGCTGAAGGTTGCATTTTCTTTACATTTCAGGAGTTAGTTTTACAACTGCAGCACGACGTGGCCCCTATTGTCTATGTCTTCAAGGTGCTCCCACGCTGCTTCAACCCCAAAGACGCCGATGCGGAGCGCAAGACACGGAAAGCGCGCTTGCTGAACCGCAAGCTGACGGCTGCGCTAAAGCGCTGGCCATGTGTTCGCATCTTGAACGCCGAGGTAAGGTTGCGCCGGCATGAAAATGCCGTGCCGTCGTGGTCGGCACGTAGCTTTTTTAAAAACTATTTAGCCTCGCTGGTCGCTCATTGTTTGCGGTAAAATGATGTAATAGAGGTCTTGAGGATTAAAATGCCGACATGCGGATCACGACCGGCACTGCCAACAGATCCAATTAAAGCGGAATATAAAATAGCGAAATTAAGGTCAACTGACTAGCCCAACAACGTGGTCTAGCCACCATTTTACTGTACTGTTCAAAATGCCTGAAAGCGCGGAACGCGAATTTCGGCGCAGATAAATCGGCGCGTCAGTGCTAGTTTTCGACTTATTGACAGTGCGGACAATATCTCATGTGACTCGCGGTGCGTTGGCCGAGATTTCCCTAACGCCGAAGGGGACAATGACTTGCCCTCCGAGGCTTGTGCGTTTGATCTCGAAGACGGCCATCGTTGCCTTTGTGTGGATGACAGAACTGTCTTTGGCACACTCCTCGAGCGTACCAGAAACGGATGGGCACCAAGGGCATGTTTTTGATTTCTGGCGACGCTGTTACCACCAGACGTTTGCAGTGTTTCTGTGTCTCATGACCACGGAGACATTGAAAGTGGTGCCCTCTAGGACAGCAGCGCTGCGGCCTTGACTTCAGCCACATCGCAGGTGACGCAGAGTGAGTCTTTCGAATTGGCACCTACTGGGAACAACGAGGAGCAAGTTTGCGAACTTGGCAGTGCGGAGAGCTTCCGTAAGAGACTGCGAGTTGGGCCCTTGCAATCTCGCGCAATCGCATAAATCAGTAACGTCGCTCTTGGGAATACTACCGTCCCAAAATGCTTCAGCGTGCTTCCTTCAACTGCAAGGGCTTTGTTACACACGCCCAAGAAGTGCCTGGAAGTATTGCAGCTGGCCGGTGGGAAATACCAACATTTTCGGCTCAGCGCAGGCGCACAGCGAGTGCTGCAGGATTGTGGAAAACTACGAGCATTCTGAGGCTTAGCTTTAACATTCACGATCTGCCGACTTCAAGAAGTTCACCCGCCAATCTTGGTACATACTGGGCCGCATTAGTAACTTCGAGGACAAAGCACCATTTGTAGTGGGTGATTTCAGTGGGTGGGTGATTTTAGAAAAAGTGATGGCTGCAATGTTTGCTAAACAATGCTTCCTCTTGCCCCAGCCGGCAAGAGGGAAGCATCCTGTGCCATCCAACCCTGCGGAAGCCATATAGCTTTGTGTGCCCCTAAATGGCTGGAGGCACTAAAGAATGTCCTCGAAAGCATGTTGACCGAGCTCACAGAGCTGCAGTCATCGCTACTGAACCTCGCTATATTATTTCAAAGCATTCCCGAGGGAGAGGCACACTAGGTAATATGCAAGATGGCTGGCATGGCGGCTGAGGCTGCATTGCCCTATTGAAGGCAGCTGCAGTAATTCACAGCGGCATTTAGAACTCGACACGCCTCCTTGCTAGCTGGCAGTACGGCGCAGGACGCGATAGCTGCTGCCAGTCACTCCTGGGGACTCGGATACTAGAATTCCTATTGGTGCCTTTTCTTGCAGCCTCTGTTTGGGTCGCAGTCTGTGACCGCATCCGTGTGGCTGCAGGCTCGAGTGCAGCTGCACTGGAGCTGTTCCAGGCCAGCACCAGCCTTTTCATGCCCTAGCAAAGCTGCAGTGCCGTACCACTTCTGTTTACAGGATTTGCTATTTCAGTTGGTTCTTAGCATGTGTTTCTTTTTGGGCAATCTAGAGGCATCTGTTGCAGTACTGGCGGCACGGTGCTTTGTTTTTGTTTGTTTGTTTTTTTGTCGTTGCAGCCTCAAGTGGACAGGTTCCTGATGTTAGTGGAGCTGCACTGGTTGGTTGACTCATGTATCCTTGAAGCGTTACAGATTTAAAGGGGACTGTTAATGGCCAGAATGTGTCCCTAGATTCAGGTGGGAGTGAAAGGGACCGTGAATTATAGTGACAGAATCAAGCACCCTTTATTGCGATGTCATTGTTATTGATATTTTTAAATCTCACTGAAAGGTCACAAAAAAAAGCCCTGTCGCACAGTCTAGCAGAAGAGCCCTGAAACCAGATTGCAGAGGCGTTCACTTTGCTGTATGCAGTCTGATGCTTTCATGATCGACCATCATAATTAGTGGTCAAAATTAGGCTACACATATTATGATCAATCCAATTTCCATTCTGTGCTGCTTACGAGGTCAAAGGAGTTGTACGTTGAGAAACTGTAGTGCGTTTGCAACAACTATAGTCAAGCATGTGCAGGTACGGGGCATGGACGCAGAACGCAGGCATGTTAGGAAGCTGCTCTCACCCTGACCTCGCACTGTTTGCAGCATGTGTTCTATGTATATCACTTCGTAGTTCGCCTTAAATGGAAAATTTTGGATTATAAATGTTTCACAGAATTGCCCGCATTAACATTCGGTGATTAGAGAGTCTGACTGGTTTCCATTGCGCTGAGAAAAACGGGTACCATAATGACTGCTTGTTGGTCCCTTTAATATTTGTCTGTGGTGCTATGGCACCATCGTGTCCGTACTTTTTCCAAAGGCTGGTAATACCAGACCATGCAATGGGCACTCTTGGCAGAACCTGCCTGCTAGAGAGCGCGGTCCCAAGGTGGGGATAGCGGGCCTGCTGTTGCTAGTTTCAGCGACAGCAGTGGTGTTTGCACCTCGTGGACCAAGAGGGATTTTTTTCTTCCCACCTATTTTAGGCAGCCCAGCAGAAGTTTGGATGGATCAAGAACAAGTGCATGTGTGCAGCCGAACGAGTGTTACAAATTATGTTCCCAACACATTGGCAAACAGGTTGAGACTTTGTACCCACCGCAAACGTTCAATAAAACTGTCTGGACATATCACTGTTGAGTGGGGTCTCTTTTGTTACACCAGTGGTCGTCGGCATATTAATTTTGACTCGAGCACAACTTTGTGACGCTGCGAGCAATATTTCATGCTCGTGTAGCACATGGGAGATAAAAACAGAGGCAGCTCCTCTCTGCATACCCGCACATGTCTGGTCCTCTGAAGAAAAAAAAATTTATTCTTTTTTCTATAATGAAACCCTACGTCTTCATAGTCTCAGATGCAGCGAAACTGTCCGTGGTGTTGGTCACGAGTTCCGAAAGAAGGGTGAATTTTAACATTGCTTATCCCTTGGAGAGTCAATGGGATCTCTACAATGGCTGGTACCAAGGAAAAAATTAACAAAAAAAACATTCACTAGCGAAGAGGTCGGAGTTCAACTCCTACACGCCTGGCTACGCCAAAGATGCCTGCACAGCTGCTACATCGTAGAAATTGTGCGCCAGCATTTTCCCCGATGGAGTATACTACACAAGCATGACCGGCAAAAAATTCACGGCCAGCATGACTGGCCACTGTAGTTCCAAGCGTCAGTCACGACAGGCGGCGCTCGTTCTCACCGATGCAGGTCACGTCAGACGGTGAGGGAAACGGGGAGCGAAAAATTTTCAGGGAAAGACGTAGCTGAAGTGCCGGACGCAGTGCACTGGTAGGCTTCTACTGTTAGGACAACATGACAGCAGCCCCAGCAGGCACGCAGCTCGCGGAGGCTTCATCGGCGACAGCCAATTGAAATATCTTAATCAGCTCAAGACTGCATTAGGAAACAATATCGCGACGGGCACGTTAGTTCTGGCGGAGCAAGGCCGCGGAGTCATGGAGGCAGTGAAGGAGTTGCGCCCAGGGCTACATTCGCTCGTCATTTATGTCGGAGGAAATGACCTCTGCGCCACTCAAAGTGCAGAAGAAATGCTGATGGAATAAAGGTAGGTGTAGTTATTGTGGTGATTGCCCGAAAATATCCATCTAATGTTGTTAACGATAAAGTACGCGATTTTTAGACGCCACGATTGTGTTTGCAAAGGATGTCCACGTGTTTGTACGGTTTGCGTCAACACGTACGCAACAAAATATGGCGTAGCGCTGGGTTATGTAGATTGTGCCATTGGTGTTGTCCCTCGGATAAATTTCGCTTCTGATTAGGTGGGATCCCTTAACCTCCGCTGGAGTGTCTGCAAGAGAAATTAGCACTAACGCATACGCACGCTATTTTGTTTGTTTCGCGCCGTACTGCAGCGCACAGCTAGCTAAAAACGATATTTTCCTTGCACACGAAGTGTCCTACACATAAAACGATTCTTAACAATTTTCTTGATGGTTAGTCGCGCACGGAAACGATTCGTGATTTTAAAATCTCCTCTCGGCACTGGCAGAGAGAGAGAGGGGGGGGGGGTTCAACCCGACATTTTGCCATTTGCATTGATGGCGCTCTTTTTGTCCACTTAGCTTTGCTGTATTTCTCCGATTTTAGCGCAACATAACCTACAATAACACACATGCGCCAAATCATAAAGCAAGATATAGATCTTAAGGGTACAAGCTGGTTCAGATGCCGCGTAACGCGCGGAGCAGAAAACCGTGACATCAGATTAGAGCCAGTGCTCGGTTGCGTTCCTTTTTGTTCCCCCAAGGCACAGGAACAGCACAAAAGAACGCAAGGTGGGAACGACTCTCTGCACTGACACTGTAATGAGAGAAAAGTCACGGTGGCCGCCATCTTGAGATACAAAGTGCAGAGAAATTGTCTGTGACGTCACGTCAAAAGTATTATTTTTCGGCGCTATTATTATAAAAGGGCGCTGTTGTCCAGGGACGTGACAACTTTAAGGGGAGACGCGGGTCTTGGAACGGTCAAAAATGGTCAAAAAATCGATTTTTCGCAAAGCTTATTTTCGAGGCGTTTGTACTTCTGAGCACCTACTCTCAAATTGCTAACGCTAAATTCGGTCGGGAAACGCGATAAAATCGGCTTTCAAAGCACCCGTCGCACTAAAATGTCCCCAAAAGGACGAAATTTGTTCGAACTTCCCGCGCGCGCCATGAGCGTTGCAGCGGGCCGAGCGCCGCCATCTTGGGCTAGATTTGAAGCTGTTTTCTTTGTGCACATTTTGCGCCATCTCAAAATGGCGTCGCTCAAGCAGAACGGCCGCCGTCGCGGGTTTTCTGAAGGTCGTTTCAGGCCACTGATTGGCTCTCACGCGGCGCGCTTTTCAAGCGCGCCTTTCCGAGTCTCCCATGGCTGGCGCGACCGACACGTCATTTTTTTTTTCTTTGTGTTTGGTTCTCCGCCGTGGCTGTCCGTTTGTGTGCGCCTGCTTTTTGCGATCGTGCGTGTTTCTCGACGGAACGGGTCTCTACTTTGTGCCGGTAGTTTTTCCACGCGATCGAGATGCCTGGAGACTCTCGTCTGAAACCATCGACGCAACGAGCTTTTGGAAGCCGTAAAAAACGGGCTTGGAAACAGAGGCGCCGGCTACAAGTGCACCGTCGGCAGCGGAGTTGGAGTCGCGGCCGGACCCTTTGGACCTGCCGGGAACTTCAAATGACGACACCGTGGGACCAAGTTCGACTAGCGACGAAACACTTCGGGTTGATGCCGCGTACTACTCAAACGGCGGAGCAGGCGCAGCGAGTTGAGAGATCGGCGCAAACGAAGACCGTTCTGTCTGGAAAGTCGGCTACCCAGCGCAAGTTCGACCTTCTTGGAGTAAGCGCGGAGTGCCAGACGGTGACCCGGGACCGATTTTTTGCTCGTCGATATGAAAGTTTTGAATAACTTTTTTGCACAAGCGAAGTGCGACAAATGCGACGCAAAAAGTCTCAGCGTGAGGAAGGCAACGGACAAGGAGTACGGCCTTGCGGTAAAGCTTATTTTTTCTTGCAGCAGTTGTGATTTCGAGAAGAAGCAATTTTCTTCTCCGAGAGTGAGCGGAACTGCCACCATCACTCCCTTCGAAGTCAACATGAGGGCCATGAAGGGGACAGATGATAGGCAAAGGTGTTACTGCCCTTTCGGACTTTTGTGCGTGTATGAACCTTTCGCACCGAGGCTTGCACCACAAGACGTTTCAGGGACACCTAAAAAGTTAGTGAAAGCCTGCGAAAACACAGCGACTGAAAGTGAAGCTGCTAGTGTGGCAGTAATAAAAGAGCTGTATACAGACTTCCTGAACCCCATAGGGAACATCGATGTTGTGTTCGACGGCTCATGGATGACGCGAGGTCGGAGCTCACACATAGGGTGGGCTGCATCATTGAGCTCTACACTGGCCTTGTAATTGACCATGTTGTTTACTCAAACTTTTGTCTCGGCTGTGCCTGGGACCACAGCCTAGAAAAGACTCCTGCGTTTACGCAAGGCAAATGCAACTCATCTGAAGAGCACCAACACAAAAAAGACTCTTGCAAGGAGACACAAAACGGGTGCAACTGAAGATTACAGTCTGGACTACTTTGAAGGTATTCTCTCAAGCATAGCAACCTATTACCCAGGGTAACATGCTGCCTAACATCTAGAAGGTTCTTCCTAAAGACTGAAAAGACATGAGCAGCCAGTCGCTTGAGCCTCATACCCCGGCTTTTCCAGAACCCCCAGCCGCTTGTCATGGTGGGGTTTTGATCATGCGCTTTGCACATTGGAAAATTTTTTTAGATATGATTCCTTGGGTGGAACAAGACACTTTCTGTTTGTTTTGAAGGGAAACAGATGGGAACATGTGAATAAAATTTATGGTTAAAGGTTCCTTTTAGAAATTTATACAGTGCGTGTCAATCTTCAAACGCGATTTTCCTCAGCTTCACATTTTTTGCCAACTTGACCAGCCTTACGGATCTTTTCATATGTTTTTGTAAGGTAATTTGAAATTTTATACCGTTGAATTCGTAAAGAAATAGGACTGTGGAGCTATGCTAATTTTTTTGTGGCTAAGATGAACATATGAAATTTGTGAACAATAA
>NC_051178.1:53913396-54064472 GCF_013339695.2 Rhipicephalus sanguineus
CACAGCTCCCAGACCTACATTGCTAGCGTCCGTGTGAAGCATCGTGGGGCTTCCTCGTCGAAGTGGGCTAGCACTGGGGGGTTTGAAGACGTTGGCGCAGATCATTAAACGCAGCTTCCTGTTCGTCGTTCCACTCGAAGGCAACGTCGTCTCTCGTCAGGCGAGTCAAAGGTGACGCGATGCGTGCGAAGTCTGCGATAAACCGTCGATAATAGGCACAAAGGCCCAGAAAGCGTCTGACAGCCTTCTTATCGGACGGTACCGGGAACTGTGCAACGGCGGCAATTTTTTCAGGATCGGGCCGAACACCTGCGTGGCTGACGACGTGACCAAGAAACTGCAGTTCTTCAAAACAAAAGTGACATTTCTCTGGCTTCAACGTGAGGCCCGCAGACCGTATGGCTCGTAAAACAACTTCCAGCCTTCTGAGGTGCTCGTCAAAAGTTGCCGAAAACACTATGACGTCGTCAAGGTAAACTAACAGGTTTTCCACTTCAACCCTGAAAGTACGGTATCCATGAGCCTTTGAAAAGTAGCGGGCGCTGAGCACAAACCGAATGGCAGAACTTTAAATTCGTATAAGCCATCTGGCGTCACAAAAGCGGTTTTCTCCCGGCTCTCGGGTCTACCTCAATTTGCCAGTATCCGCTCCTCAAGTCCATGAAGAAAAGTAGCGAGCGTTCGAAGTCTGTCAAGGGAGTCATCGATACGTGGAAGTGGGTACACATCTTTCTGTCACCTGATTCAGCTCCTGTAGTCCACGCAAAAACGCAGGGTGCCGTCCTTTTTCTTGACTAGCACACAGGTGACGCCCAGGGACTCTGTGATGGCTGAATCACGTCGTCTTCAAGCATTTCGCTACTTGTTGCTGTATCACTTCACGTTCCTTCAGAGCCACGCGATAAGGATTCTGGTGAATAGGTCTCGCTGTGTCTTCAGTAATATTCGATGCTTGGTTAGCGGCGTGCGACAACTCGTGATGTAGATGAAAAGCAGTCTTGGAATTCGGCTAGCAACTCAACAAGTCGCTTTCGCTCGTCCTTGGCAAAGTAGTGCCAACGTCAAGAACGGGTACTGATTCTTGTTTAGGCGATACGTCCAGTACCGATAAACAGCCTTCTACTTCTACAATATTGTCGAAGTAGGCGACGGCTGTGCCTTTCGGAAGATGCCGGCGCTCAGCACTAAAGTTGGTGAGGAGTAAGTTCGTGCGTCCAGCAGTGATATTGACAATAGCTCGTGCAAATGAATGCCATGGCTAAATAGCAGCGAGCTGATTTGGTCGGCAATGCCTTCGCCGTCAAACAGTGCGTCCCCTGCCACCGAAACAAGAGTGCATGACCGTGGCGGGACGACCACGTCATCGTCAGTTAGACGCAAAGGGGTATTTCTCGCCTCTGAACACTCGACTATATCAGGGCTGTTCTGGAACGTAATTAAACTGTCCGGGATGTTGATGACGGCGCCATATTCTCTCAAGAAATCCATCCCAATAATTAGCTCTTTGCAACATGAGGTGAGAACAACGAACGCCGCCACGAAAGAAGAACCGCCGATGTCGATCCTCGCTGTGCACATTCCTATAGGCATAAGTAACTGGCCGCCTGCAGTCCTTAGGTGAGGTCCCTTCCACGGCGTCTTTACTTTCTTGAGGCGTACGGCGAGGTCTTCACTTATAATAGAAAAGTCGGCACCAGTGTCGACTAAGGCTGTCACTTGTTGTCCGTCCACAAAAACGGTAAGGTCTGCGGTGACAGTTTCGTCGGCGTTACGTCTTGTCGGCTTTACGGCGTCCTGTGGTGACAGTAATGGGGGCTTTTTTTCGGCGTCTTGACGGCCTGCAACCTTACCCCCGGAGGTCGCCGCCTTCAGTTTCCCCGGCGTGGGCTGGGTGACCTCCGTCCTCTGAGGTCAGAAAAAGTGCGGCGGTGCGATGAAGGCGAGTTGGCCGGAGACGGAGACCGTGGTCGATGTCCCAAGCCCGACTGGTAATCAGGCATGCTCTCGTCATTGTCGGTACGGCGGTCGGCGAAATGGGGTCGTGACAATGGAGGTCCTTGAGAAGAAGCGTCGTCGCGGCGCCATACGTAGTCGTCGTTGGCGCGTCGACTGTCAGACCATGGCCTGAGAGGGCGAAACGAATCGACTCGGTGCCAGCAATGACGGGAAATGTGGCCTACACCTCCGCAGTTGAAGCAAAGTGGACGCCTATCTACAGTGCGCCAGGCGTCTGTCTTGCGAAGCTGTGGACGTCGCAACGACTCCTCTTGGAACGAAGGCCGTGGCATGCCAGCAGACGGCTGGTCGTATGGCGGCTGGACGGCAGGGCACCTCGGTGTGTCCACTTGCGGCGGTGAACAAGGAATGGCTGCAGACGCCTGGCGGTACGACGGCGGGACTGGTGGGGAGCGCCGAAGGGCGGCTGCGTAACTCATGGGACGTTGCTCGTGAGCAGTGTCAGCCGCCGAGAATGCTTGGCGGATTTCGTCGCGGACGACTTCAACTACAGACGCCATGGGTGGTTCCACTACCGGCGTCCGTAACTTCTGCAGTTCCTCCCGAACAATCTCTCTTATCAAGTCACGCAAGGAGTCATGATTGTCAAATGTCATGGCGGCGGCATGAATTTGGGCGCTGCTGGACAAGCGATCGTACTGCCGGCATCGTTGGTGAAGTGCCCGCTCGATAGCCGTAGCTTCCTTGATGAAGTCCGCTACGGTGCTTGGCGGGTTGCGCAGAAGTCCAGCGAACAACTGCTCTTTACGCCGCGCATGAGGTAGCGCAACTTCTTATCATCAGTCATCTGCGGGTCGGCTCTACGAAAGAGACGGGCCATGTCCTCGGCAAACATCGCGACTGATTCATTGGGTTTTTGAACCCGTAACTCTAGTAGTGCTGGGCACGGTCCCGTCGGTCGACATTGGCAAAGGTGTCAATCATCTGCTGTTGAAAGTTGCTCCATGTTGACAGACTGCCTTCTCTGTTTTCATACCACGTACGAGCGCTGTCGTCAAGGTAGAAATAGGCACGGGAGAGCTTCTGCTCAGCAGACCACTGGTTAATCTTGGCAACACGTTCATAGTGCTCAAGCCAGTCTTCAACGTCTTCATGTGCGCCACCTCCAAACCGATCAGGCACCAGTGGTTGAAAAAGGGTTACCTGAGATGGGTTGTGAGAACCGCAGCCTTGGAGTACTTGTTGAGGGCTGGGGTTGGCCATTGGTAGGGGTAAGCGGCGGCTTGGGGCGGGTTCCTGCGAGGGGGTGAGCTCGGGAGCGAGGCCTCGCAGCCGACGACTGAAGCGATGCACGGGAGTTGCGTCCGGGCTGGATGAACGGCTCCCAGTGGGAGTGCGGAGCATCAGGCAGGGCTGCGGTCCAGCACCTCCACCAGTACTGCGAGAGGTACTGGTGGAGAGGTACTGCGAGAGGTACTGGGATCGATACCAGCACCTCCACCAGTGTCGCGGTGCAACGCGAACAAAGGTCAAGAACAACTTGCAACAGCGAGACAGCGTGTTCAAAAGCAGCTATACAGCCGAACGTCTTCTTCGTCTTTCTTCTTGAAACCTCCTGCCCCACTAGCTAGAGTCTCTAAAACCTCCCCATCGTCATTGTCTTTTATCTATACAGCCGTGTCACTATATATATATATATATATATATATATATATATATATATATATATATATATATATATATATATATATATATATATATATATATATATATATATATATATAGACATATACATATACATATACGCAGATGCGGAAGCGAATTAACATGTGAGCGATGGTTATTAAAGCGGGCGCGGAAGGCCGTGTCTGTCTGACCTATGAAATGAATACTGCATACTCCGCACTCGAGAAGGTAGACTAGATGAGAGCTGTCCCAGTTAAGGTTTGAGTGAATAGAGTATTTGAAATTGAAATGTGTGCTTTCAGCAACGTTGGTTGCCTGGATGTGCTTGCACACCCAGCAGCGAGCCTTGCCGCATGGCTGACATCCAGTTATAGGTGTCTTAGCGGTTTTCCAACGCACAAGATAATATTTAGTGTTTTTGGGGCGTGTTCAAACGACTCGTGGAGGGGAAGGGAAAATTCTTAGTCGTTTACTCTGTTATAAGATGTTAGATTGTCTCTTTAGAATTTTGTTTACGTTAGGGGGTTGCTTCCAAATGTTAGCACCAAGTTTTTCCCCACCTCTTGTTTTAATTATTTCGGCTGGTAAAGTAGCTGCTGGCGATCTAGGTTTGCCCCTTTACGTATGGTGTAGTTGACTATGGAAGGAGGATAGTGTTGCTTTGCAAGTACGTTGCGCAAGTTATCTGCGTTGGCCTCAAAGTCTTCGGGGCGAGAGCAAATTCTACTGAATCGGTGGTCCTGCGAGTACGGGATGCTCGTCTTGAAGTGACGAGGGTGACCACTATCGAAGATAAGGCATTGCTGCCTGTCTGTAGGCATTTTGTAATCGTTAGTAGTTAATGACCCGTCTTTTAACTTTACGTGGACTTCGAGGAAATTGATTTCAGTGCAGTATGTATGGTGAATGTTATGTCTGGATGAGCTTTGTTGAATGATTCTATAAAGTTTATTAAGTCCTCTTGTGTATCCGTCCAAATGATCTAAATATCGTCTAAGAAGCGTTTGTAAAGCAGTGGCTGTGTGTGTGTGTGTGTGTGTGTGTGTGTGGTTGTGTGTGTGTGTGTGTGTGTTGTGTGTGTGTTGTGTGTGTGTGTGTGTTGTGTGTGTGTGTGTGTGTGTGTGTGTGTGTTGTGTGTGTGTGTGTGTGTGTGTGGTGTGTGTGTGTGTGTGTGTGTGTGTGTTTGTGCCTGTGTTCGTGTGGGTGTTTATTTTATTTATTCATTCATTCATTTAGTTATACAGGGTGTTTCGAGAAATGTGTCTGAAAATCTTCGAAAGTCTGAAAAATGCGATATTTGCTCGCTGCATTCACAATTGCTTTTCTCTACTAGCGGCAAGCATGTTAAACGGACTGTCTGCCGCTTAGATAAAAGTTTTTGATTGTGATGAAAATTAAAATATTGTTTGTCACAATATTGTTTGTCACAAAATGAAATATATATTTAATTTCTCTCTGAAAGTCGTGAAAGTATGACCGCTAGCGTCACCCAACAGCGATGTCGTTCAATCTATTGGTGTGAGCAAAGAACTATCGCAGGTACTTATTTTGTTGAAAACGAATATGTACAACTTAAAATTGTACTTCATGCACATTTGGCAGCTTTCCTTTGCGCCAGAGATTATATTTCTGCTTTTGTTTTCTCACGCGTTCGCTGGCAGCACCACCGGGCTTGGTCACGAGGTGGGCTGGCGACTGGCAGGACGCGCAGTAGCTTTTTGGGGCGCACGCGGGCCCTTCGCAGTCCGGGGTAGCTAGTAACAGGGAAGACAACCAGGAGGACTCTTTGACAGGTAGTATTGCGAAAAACCAGAAAAAGAAGTATAGGAAAAAGGAAGAAGGCGCGTGTTGCAATTAGTTACATAAATGTGCAGGGTGGGAGAAAAAAGGCAAAGTGGTTAGAGATTGAGGAGCAGTTAAACAAAGAACAGATAGGCCTTTGTGCGTTTACAGAAACACCTTAGAGACCTGCAGAGCCACCGCATATTGACAATTATGTTTGGGAAGGGTGCAACGGAATCATATCATAAAGGAAACGTGGGGGTGTAGGAATGCTAACTCACCGCGGCGCCAAATAAGTTAAGAGTCAAACAGACGTGTTCAGACTCAGAGCACGTCTGTGTTTTAGGCACAGTAGGTGGAAAGAAAACGTGGCTAGAGGTAGAATACTTGTGGACGGGGAATAACTGCAGTGCGGAGAGTCAGGAGATACTGGACGGCATGAGTGCGGATATTAAGGAATTTGGTAATGGGGCCGAAATCATCCTTCTGGGGAACATGACCTTGACGGATATTCAGACACCAATGGGAAGTTATTACTAGATCTCTGCGAGCAACATAGTCTGGAGATAGTTAACACGGGGCCTAAATGTGACGGCAAGATCACGTGGGAACTCGGAAACAAGCAATCAAGTATTGATTATTTTCTGGTAACTGAAGGAATATATCACAAACTGAAAGAAATGAGATTAGACCAGGAAGGGATTAAAAGCTTAGGTAGTGATCGTAAACGCAAAATATTACAAATGGGATATAAAACTGGAAATGAGAGCATCGAATCAAGGTCTGGCAGCTCGCATTTCAATGAGAAACAAACAATAAATATGGCCACAAGAATCGAGGAAGAAGTAGGCAAAATACCAGGGAAGGACTGGGACTATAGTGAGCTGTTACATCTAATGACGAAAGAGATAGGGAAAGAGAAGAAGACTATTTGCTGGAAAGGAAAGAGGAAGCCAAAAAGTTGGTGGAACAAGGATATCCGCGAAGCTATCGAGAAGCGACGCGAAGCATCACGGTAGCATAGAAGGGCAAAAAGGGAGAAGCGGCCGCAGGACGAAGTCAACAAAATATGGGAAATATATTTAGAGAAAAAATGCATGGTACAGAAATTGGTCGAGGCAAAAATTGAAAGTGAAAGTGAACGCTAGGTGACAGAGATTCAAGAAAACAAAAAGGCCGCGCCTAGGGTATTTTGGAGTAACATAAAAGCGCTAGGTAGGAAGTCTGTCACAATGAAACAACATATTGTAGATGAAGGAGGCACGAAGCGCAAGGTTACATCCGAAAGGTAACAGCCGATTCGTTTAAAACGATCGTGAGTAAAAGTATGACAGATAGCACATCCAAGGAAGAGCTAGTACTTGAGAATTTCAACTGGAAAAAGGCCGAAGAAAAAATTCCAAAGCGCTCTTCCGCGGGTTTATATGGGGTTCCCGTTAGCCTCAATAACGACCTAGGACATACCACTAAAAAAGGACTGCTGAAAGCCGTAGAAAAATGTTTACAGGAAACGCAAATACCGGACAGTTGGCGAAAAGTAGAATGTACTTAATCTATAAAGGCAAGGGAGAAAAGGCTAACATTCGCTCGTATAGAACGCTAACCATTACATCGGTACTATGCAGGCTGGCGATGCAAGCAGTAAAAAGGAAAATAGAAACGTGGGCTGAACATAACGATATTCTGGGAGAACTTCGGAATGGATTTCGAGTCGACAGGTGGTTAGAGGATAACCTGTTTGTTCTTACTCAGTGTACATAAATATCTAAAATAGAAAATAGGCCCTTGTACGTGACTTTCCTACATCACTAGGGCGTATGACCACGTTAATCAGGAAATATTGTGGAATATATTGAAGGGAATGGGCATAGGCGACGACTGCATACAGCTTTTGAGGGAGATATACCGAGAAAATACAGTTTGCATAGAATGGGAAGGAATATGTAGCAAAGAGAACGTTCATATTAGCAAGGGGCTGAGACAGGGGTGTCCTTTGCCCCGTTCTTATTCATGCTACACATGGTGAGTATGGAAAAAGCGCTAGAAGGTAGCAACATTGGTTGTAATCTGTCAAACAGGGCGGCGTGATGATTGGGCAGAAGCTTCCAGGTTTATTTTATGCGGAAGACATTGTCTCATTTGCCAACAGTCGAGATGATATACGGCGGCTGCATGGCGGATATATGCGGAAGGGAAGGTGAAGCTCTTGGACTAGGATTTAGTGTAACGAAATGTGGATTGATGGTATTCGCAATGTCCATAGACTGTCGCGCCGCCTAGCGGAATTCAGGAGCGTCCTCTCGAGGAGGGTTAGTAGACGACAAAATGGCAGCACTGCATTCGCTCCCTTGTTAGGCTGTGCTAGCCTCAGTGTTAACGCGTTGGCAAGAAAGGAACACTACGACCTTGCATGTTCCCTGCATCAGTGAACAAACCGTGCCCTCCGTGACACGAGAAATCTGATTCGTTCTTGCGAGACGCGAAGTTTTCGTGAAAATACGCGGCAACTCGCGCTTTCAATGCTAGCCCAGAGCGTACACATACTACCAGCTTCGCGAGGCTTTTTGTAGCCACGTAGGTTAGTTCAATGTTATCGTCTGCAATATTCAGTTGAAGCTCACCCTGTTTTACTTGCATATAGCATGGGTCAGTGTTTCTTGTAGTGCATGAGTCCCATAACACCTGTACGCGGGAGGTCGCGCAGGCTCGCGATGTGCTCTTGTATAACTGAGCGATCTCAAGTTGGCGATACATTAAAATAGGGCCTCTATCCTTTGTCAGCAAAGCGCTGTTACGAATCGTGCGAGCGACGTTTCAATCATTCAAGGACGCGTCTGCTCGACGCCTTTCCGCCTTTCGTGGAGCGAACGCTTCCCACGCCGTCCTTCGCCAGTGCGTTGGGTTTCATAGCCACCGCTGCCCCGCTGCGTCGTGCCGCTGCGCCGCTTGTTTTTGTACGTTTGTTGATAGGTGGCAGCACTGCAAGCGATTTGCTTGATTTGCTTGTTGACCGGTCTGAGAGCAAAACGTTTCCCGCGCCCAGACGTCTCTCTAATTGTAAACGTGTTGATGCGGAGTGGTCGAAGTCGTTCGGCGGAGGAAATTCTTCAGATTGCTTTCAGCAGTGATGTTGAAAGAAACCATCTTGACGACGAGGATTTTTCGCTGGACGTAGAAGACTGTGAAAGCACCGAGAGTGACAGCGTGACAGCGACGATGAACCATCAGCGGCTAACTCACGAGGAGCGAGTTGCACTTCACGTCCCCTCCTGCGTTAATGTTCTTTCACGCTCGTAAGTCACTTTGATTGTATTTAATGTATAATATCCTTGAGCGAGATCAAAAAAAATCACAGCATATCCACGGAGTGAATGATGATGAGTGGGCGAAGCTGCGGAGGTTCATCGGTAAACCGTGAATCTTCCGTGAATTCTGCCCAGTACATCATCACCGACGTGAGATCGGGCGCGTTTATACTAAAGGTTCGATGAGTTATGACGACTTGCAGCTCACTTTAATTTTACATGTACGATGTGAATTTTCATTGTTTAGAAAACCATTGCTTTAGAAAACATCTGGCGTCTTTCGTTAAGCAGCTGGCGCCTTTTCGTTTTGCTTTAGAAACATCTGGCGTTCTTTTCGTTTTGCTTTTACAAACATCTGGCGTCTTTCGTTGGTTTATTTCATCAATTCAACGGCGTTTTGAACAAATTTTCATTGTTAATCACGCACAGGAGAAATCTCACCAGGGCACTACCTTGGAGGTAAACAATGGCTGCTAATGAGGAATGAGAGACAGAAAAGTCGGCTTTAGCTAACACTTACACTTCTACTTCTACTAACGTTTCCTACTGGAACATGCCAATGGCGCTTAATGGGGAATGAGAGACAGAAGAATTCGGCTTTAGTTAACGCGCACGCTGCGAATTTTTTATTGTTCAACAACGCACAGTAAAAATCTCCACCGGCACCACCTTGGAGGTCAAAGCGTAAGACTGGTTACGCACTTACGACTACTACGACTACGACTACGAGAAACGAACGGGTGCCGCCTTAAGGAGCTTCGCCCCTAATAAAAGCATAGTTCCTCTTGTGCATTGCATGTATCACAATTATTGTAGATATTATGGAGCGCCGCATGCCGCCAACACGCTCGAGCTCGACCAGCGTAAGCGAAATGGTTAGAGCGATGGAACGTGCAGTCACGGCCACAATCCACGCCGCTCGGCTAACTTCTTCGACGTTGCGAAAAGCATACGTGTGCATTCTTTTCGATATTCATGTTTCAATCGTGCTGACGAACCTGCAACATGCGAGTGAAGTGAATTGCACACGGCTAGAGTCTCAGCATGGCTGTGACACAAGCGCTACTGAATGGGATGTTAATGCTTGTGTTCCGTTGAAGACGTAACTCCGCTTCCCGACTGCGCAAGTAATGACGACGGCGTATTATGTTGCAAACCTTGACACGGGCAACACCACACAACGGCGCGTGCCCGTTACGAGGTATGTTGTAGACCGCCTTCTGTTCGTTTGTTGCGCACAAACTCAGTTTAAAAGCTCCGCCGGAGCTCCTCTTCTACAGGCGGTGCGGAAAGCAGAACCGCGTGGCGGATATCACCCTCACTCGTGAGATTCACCAATCACAACAAATGATGTAGAAAAGGAGGGGTAGTGGCGCTGCAGTCACGTCTAGCAAGGGGCTTTAGTCTAGCTCCCGCGGCTGGCGCTTGTTGCGATCGGCGCCGCCGATGTACGAGCGCACGTGGGTTACAGCGACGTCTGCGCTTTGTTAGCTCGTGATTTTTGCGACTGCTCTTGACCAGGCTTAGCGTCTTGTACGAAGACACGTGCATGATGTACGAAGCGTAACGAGGGCGAACAGATTCACAGTGCGGTATGCCGACTTGCTTTGCGCCGGGCTGCAAGAGCGGCTACCGCAACGACGACTCCGCTTCACGACACTTCTTCGGACCTGCAAAAGACCCTACGCCATTCAAGCTTTGCATCGCAAAGATAGAAAGCTTACTGCGAAATGCAAGGTCTGTGACGTTCATTTTGATAGTGACGACATTGTAAAGCACTATCGTCGTGTCGTTGCGGGACAAGAAGTTTTGATCCCACGTGGAAAGTGGGAACTCGCGCCAGGTGCCGTGCCGCGCTTGTTCCCAGCACTTCCACCCCACATTTCAAAGCCAAAATGTTCGGGTTTAGGCGCAAATCCCCCCCAAAACGCACGGCGTTCCGCGAAAGCCCAGTGCCCAATTTGGAGGAGCCGCCAGAAATAGAACAGCAAAACGAAAGGCAGGCGATTGCATATATACGCTACCGAGAATGAGAGTTGCATCACACTGACATTCGATCAGTTGTCAGCTGTCGCTATGCCTTCAAAGCAGTGGATTTTCGCAGATTTTACGACGAGGTATGAAACAAGATTGTTGCGGAATATTTTACACTCGCCGGCTCGGGAACGGGCAGCTAAGCGCAAACATTTGACACGGTACACATAGAAAGACGAGGACCAGCGCTGGTCTCGTCTTTTCTATGTGTACCGTGTCAAATGTTTTGCGCTGAGCAGTTTAATAATGGAATACCAACTAGCCCAATCCCACACTTTGCTTCGGGAAGGGAGACTTAATTGTGCAAAAGATAATTGCTGCGTAGTGAACGGCTACAGCACGAAACGCAAACGGCTGTCGTACAGTGTAAAGTGCTGCGGGCATGGACAATCTGCTCGGTGAAGTTGAAAAATTGAAGTGGATACTGACGACTCTTCTAGCGACAGAGTACGTGCGAATAACTGCTCGGTGCTCACATCACGGCCGATCTGTTCGAATTGTTTAAGGCACCGTAGAAGGATCCGACGTAGAAAGATGAGACACCGAAAATACAACTATCCGCTGAAAAAATTACTCAGGGAAGACATCTATTCGATGTAATCGCACAGTGAGATTTCATTTACCGAGTTCTCGTAAAATTTTCTGATTTTGGGTCAGTATCCCTTTAACCGTCGTGAAAACGTGTCTTGTAAACATTGCAAAGCATTGGTGATGTTTTTCGAGAAAGTTTTTTTCAATAAATTGTAGAAACATGAGTACTGTTTTTCTAGAACGTTTTTGTATCTCGAGTAAGCACGCTTCTTTGTGCACTACAAAGGCTTTTACAAATGTGTTGGGTTGTTCTTGGTCTAGATAAGACGGCAGCGGCTCAATGGCAAAGGGTCGTGACGTCGACGAAGGCAGCAGTCAGCAAGTCCGAGATGAAACTCTTTATTTGGCCGAACTTGTGGCCGGGAAACTGAAAGTCAAACTACAGCAATACACTGATAGCAGCGAACAGAGCGTCGACCGTCGATCAACTGACAAGCAGTCAAGCGCGTCGGCTTTTATACAGGCGCTATCGAACTTTCCAGCGATATCGCTGGTGGCGGCGTTATCTCTCGACAAAGCTGGAACATTCGCGTGCAGCGCGCAATCTTACCAAAACGATCTATTACAATCGCGAAGCTTCTCGAACACTGCTTCACGGACAGCGTCGAGCGTTGATCACCGTCCCTGCCGGTCAAACCCGAATACATCAAAATAAAACAAGAAGTGGGCGTGGCAATATAGACCGACATCGATTCTTAGCCAATCAATGAACACGCACGCGGACCAATGCATACAGACGACCCTTATGCATATCCACCTAAGCATCCACCTAACTAGTACAAAGAAAGTTGCCGCGAGCAACTGCGCGGCGCACCGCAAGCGTTATGGCCGTTGGCAGCAGACGACGCGCCGATAGTGGCGCAAGACGGAACTGCAGCGCCGCTAGTTCTCGCGACCGCCGTTCGGACCACCCTCCTCCGCTGGCGGAGATACGGAGCTTTGAAACTGAGTTTGTTCTATACTCGGCGACAACTTTCCTTGACAGCACTGTGGAAGCTACAGAACCGAACTGCATGCCTGCTACCGCGCCAAGAAATAGTACTTACGTTTACTGATAATTTTCTCGTTTTTCTTGCTGAAATAAATGTTGCTTTATTTATTATGAGACTGAAACAGTTGCGGGAAGTCGTAGGTAAAATACAGCTATTGTTCACCTCGCAAGAATGCCTTCCTTTTCTTTCCATTTCTTGGACAGCACCACCTTTTCAGCATGCCCGTTTTCCAAAGTAAACATGGCGTCCGTGACGTAGTGGGTCAGTGTGCGGCCGCAAAACGCACCGTTTAGTTCTCCAAGAAAAATGTACTCGTAATATGACACTAAAATGTACTCTGAACAATTGAAATGTCTCTCCCGTTCACATTCCCTTCACATTTTTCGTGAATATGTTTTCTAAACGCGTTAACGATGCGAGCGAGCAAAACCGAAATCAGCCGCAAGCTGCCGTACTACTTGCGGAGCAACACGAATGTGCGGAAGCCCCGCCTCCGTAGCCTTCGCTCCAATGTCAAAGATAAGTTGTCGTCGAGTATAGTAACGTTGATCACCACGTTAAACGTGTGGTCCCGTGCAGCAGCGATGGCGCTACTCGCTGGCGGCCTACTACTGCCGCAAATCCGTCAGGCAGGCTCGGTACGTACTACCTCGGAGTGCCGTTCAGCTCATACGTCAATTCTAGTTCATGCAGTTTTAACAATGTAGCACGCACAGTATTTCGCAAAGCATCGTTATGCACGGTAACGGAGCTGAAATATAACCTTTCACACCGCAGCAAATAATTAGGTGGCGAGTTCTCAGCACTTTCTATGGTTTGGGAAAGTATTTTAGTCTCATATCCATTTCAGCGCAGCTCATGACTTCATCCGGTGAAAGTGGCACGGGCCGTACGTCCGCACGTCATATCTGTTCCTATGCTAGCAAACGGGTTGACCCTCCTCCTGGCGCCATCTTGAAAAGCACGGCGCGCCACCTATAGTTCGTGGACATTGCGAATTCAATGATCAGGCGGTGTCAATACAAGGCTAAGAAATACCGAGGGTAAGCAAATACAAGTACCTCGTAGTATGGGTGAATGAGAATGATAGATACATGGAGGTATAGGAAAAAGCCTCGGAAGCAAAATGAAAGAGGAATGCTGCAGTAATGAAGCACAGTGTTATGGGGATACAATAGGTACGAGGTGCTTCGAGGTCTGTGGAAAGGTGTAGTGGTTCCGGGGCTTACATTTGGGAATTCAGTGGTGTGCATGAGGTCAGAGGTGTGATTAGGAATGGATGTGAATCAAAGAACTGTGGGACGCCTCGCGTTGGGCGCTCACGGAAAGACGACAAATGAGGCTGTAAAGGGCGATACGGGATGGGCAGGATTTGAGGCGAGGGAAGCTCAGAGCAAAATGAGGTTCGAATACAGGCTAAGGAATATGAAGGAGAGTAGATGGGTTCCGGTATAGGAAGAGCGGTGACACACAGTGGAGAAAAAGAACTACGAGGTTCACCAGTAAATATACGGCTGGCAGTGTAAGCGATATGGCAATAAAGAGCGTTAAACGAAAAGTCAGAGAGGCAGAGAGGACTTACTGGATGGCAGCGATGGAACAAAATGGCTGATCCCTCTGTCGTAGGAATCGGTGTAACACGAAAGTAAAACGTGTCGTCACAGAAGTAGTTGGGTGTGTTCCGATAAGGACAGACCAAGGGGGGTCCCGACTATTTTTTGTTTTGCACTGAAATTTTTATATGAGCTGGGCAAATGTCTCTATAGAAAGGAATGAACCTTCGTTTTGCGGAAATTATTACGGATTTCTAGGAAAAAATTCGCGTTTCACAACAGGTGGAAAAAGGCAATTCTGCAACTTTCAGATTTCACAACTTTGGAGGCCTATCACTAAAACCTTAACGCATTGTGGACATCAGTGTTAATTTTTCGTACATCTTCAGCAATAGTACTATCGGCCTACGGAAATTTAAATTTGTGTGACTGACAGCACATTTTGAAAAATTGCCAAACTTTGATATTTGAGCGGCTGCCTCTGGCTGACCCCAAATTCAAGGGTCTTTTTTCGCAGTTTTCGCTAAAGCGCTGAAGCTGAAAATATTTCTCACAAGTCTACGAAAGGTTTTTCGCTAATTAAGCAAAATGTTATGCGACTACACTGCATTTTTATTTCGTTATAAAATCCCAAAAATGCCATAATTCCAAAACTAGCGAAAAATTGCCACATTTTAGGGTCGTTTTAAAAAAAAAATAATCATCACCGATTTTTATGAAAATGATGAACTATACCCGCTATGACTGTTAAATATTGTGCTGGGAAAATATGTTGCATTATTTTGTTTTAAGTGAGAAAATTGAGCTTATTTAATACCCATGTATGGTCTTAACATCAATGTGTGGCGTTCTTATAATAAAATAAATTTAATAGACATATTTAGTTCGTAGCTCGCTTTTCTGGTTTTAATAATGACGATTGACCCAGCTTGTGTCTTTTTGACCGTTTTGAGTCACAGAAAAGATGAGCTTGAATTTTCAGAGCTCCTCTGTCTGTGTCCCTACCAGTACATTGAGGCAGCCGGCACCCGAGAGCGCGTACAAATGAAAGATCGTGGTGTAGAGTGCAAATCTTTCTGCACGTCAACCATTTTAGTTCACATCATACCACGTATCTAACGCAATACAGATTTAACTAGTATTTCCCTAACAGTACGGGAAAATGTTATTGTTGCGTTAGTGTGCCTAGACCCCATTGCTCGCTGCTGGGTGGTAGAGAAAGGGGGCCCGAAATGTGACGTTCACGTTTGTTTCTTTAAGGAAAATTATTATAACTTGCCCTAAGACTACTTGAGGGTCATATTTCGATGAAAATCCTGCAAAAATACCTTCCTATACTTTATTAATAATAAAAGCCTTCGTGTTACCATCTTCAACTGGGTACTTACCCTGATTTTCTTCCATCAAGCAACGAAATTTATGGACTAGAGTTGGTTACAATAATGTACAGGTGGCTCGAGCATTACCATTGTATGGGAATATTAAGACCATTGCGGTCTTAATATTTCGACGAATTTATCATTCGCAGAAACGGGTTGAGATGGTGGGAATGAGGGAGTTATGAATCTACAAGAAGCACACGTTCATGTTGCGCATTAAATAGTTTATTCACGTCACCTAGAATGACTAATATCCACTCGGGCAATGAAATTTTGCACACCGCAGATTCACAACTCCTTCCACTCTGTGTCTGTGCACCGCGCTACGTACAGGAAATTCCCTTGGTCCGATTTCATGTGTTTGCACATGTGGATTGCCTGAATACCTTGAACCCGTCTGGCAAGTTTCCATTCCTCCTTCTTCAGTTCTCTGAAGGCTTCCACTTCACTCTTCTCCATATGGAGTAAGAAAACCTTTTTAAGTATACTGGCTACAATAGTAACGAAATCACTTGCACACTGAATGACCTCGGTGGCGGGTGAACGCAGGTTATGTAGTGTGGCTTGGTGTTTCACAAGGCCACCGACGCCGTCGCAGGCATTTTTGCCGTGCCCCGTTGCCGAAAAAAGCCACTTGGTTGTCTGAAGCTGACTGCATTGCAATTCGTGCAGTTGGAAGCGGCAGCTGCTCCATCACTCACAAGTGTTAGTTTCGTGTAAATTGGAGCATAATCTTCAATGTGATCCTTGATTTTTCTCAGGGCCTAGCAAGCATGTGCAGAGTCGTGGCAAACGACATCGCTAACTATTGCGTAGTTCCATGTCGACGTTCTTGTCGATGCAACGCAAGTAAAGATGCTAACTTGCGTACTTTGCCAATGGTAAGATTGCACTTCATCTTGGAGTACGATGGACCAATTTTCGGCAAAGTGGAAAACAATGGAAACCTTTTCACAACACTGTTTTTCTCGTGTATGGCATTTGCTTGCGTGCGCCTGAGGTAGTTATGAGGGATCCATTTCATGGTCACATTTTGAAATTCCTTTAGGAATGCTGTAGGCATCATGGTCTTCTTTATTAGTTCACCTCATTCCCAATTAAGTAGCAAATACAATTTCTTCGTCCGGTGCTATGCCAAGAGTTCCCAGGCTGAGACCATTCTTCACAGGACATTGTTCGCACTCGCCTAAGAAGCATTTGGTGCTAGGCTGCGTGCACACACAGAACGCCTGCACATCATCAGTCGACATCAAAGACCCCGACGCATTTTCGATCCCGATAAGGCATAGTTTGAAATTTGCACAATATGCCCATACACAACCCTCCCGATGCGGTGAGCATTTGATCCATTCTGTGCGCAAAGATATGAATTTTGTCAGACCAACCGCTGACAGCGGATTAGCAAGTTTGTAGACTGAGTATGTCTCTCGTAGCGACCGCGTCATGAAACGCTTCGAAATGAGTTCGGCTTTTCCATCGATGCGCACGTGCACCACATCTTTCTTGTTTGGACTCTGTTTTGAACAGTCCAGCTCATCTTTTGTGTAGTATTCAAGGATTTTGTTGGTGTCTGCTTCACTCAATTTTTTCTGCAGTACGGCTCCAAAAGGCTCCACACACCTTGTTCTGCAGCTATCTTCCTGACCTTTAGAATCGCGTGCTTCGTTGCCTCTGGAATGAAGCGTTGCACCTCTTTTATTGTTAGGCTCAGATGTATCAAGGACAGCAGACGGCAGCGCTCTCGAAAAGATGTGCACTTGATGTACGCTGTGTGTTGGTTTTTCTTCCAGCTGGCACAGGCGCAGCAACTGAATTGTGATGGATTGTCTTTATTGCCATATGCTGTGCGAATTCCGCATCGAATGTTTCTTACAGCAGCTCTAGTAATTTCACCTGCCTTGCGCTTTGCGTACGAGAGTCTCTTCCCTTTCTTTACACTCCGAGGAGGCTTTAGTGGCGACACTGCTGATGGGGCACCAACGACTGCCTTAATGCTTTCCATAACTTCCTCTGTAGTCTGGAAACCCTGATTGGACTGACTGGATTCCTCTTCCATATGCTCAATGTCTTCCTTAAAGTTCCTAAAGCAATTCTGGCACCACACAAAGTGCGATTCATGCACTCTGAGCGCTGTGTCAGCTTCCAACACTTTCTTTAGATTGTCAATTCCCAAGTCTTTGACACTGCGGAAATTCCTCTGAAACCTGATCATCCGCTTGTGTCTCTTTAAGTAGTCGGCGCAGCAATTTCGTTCAGGAAACTTCGCCATCAGAACTGTGCCACAGTGCGGTCTCTCGGTGACACAGTAGGTTACAGTGAGTATAAGGTACACTCACTTTGGGGTGAAGGTAGCGTCCAAGGAAGTTCTTAGTGCAATAACGAAAGTTCAGTAGCCGGATCGCAGCTGATGTCTTGACACCAGGGTTTACGTGAAGAGAGTTGCTTGCAGTGGGCTTCTTACTTACTCCGCAATCTCTATCTTATCTGCTTACGAGATAACTTATTATTAATAATAGAGGACGACACGAGAGTAACTACAATGTGATGAAAAAACTGTATCATTCACACACGTAGAAAACAACACAACTTCTTTGTTCGAGTTCACTATCCAGACTGACATACGGTCCACACCCAAAAGGTTTCTTTTCAGGGGTGAGGGGAACGCTCTCTCCTGTCTGGGGCCGACCGTTGCAGGCGCACCGCGGTGCGTCTCGCATTTCACGACGGTCATGTGTTCTCCGTCACAGGTTCTCGGAGTGCTTGGCTGTTATACGTACTTTTGTTTCCCTCTCTTGCGGGTGGCATTCAATTACGCTCTGGTCTTGCTGTACGCGCTCTCGCGTGCCTGCTGCCTCAATGTGCCGTAGTATGGATACAGACAGAGGAGCTCTGAAAAATTCAAGCTCAGCTTTTCTGTGACTCAAAACGGTCAAAAAGACACAAGCTGGGTCCATCGTCATTATTAAAACCAAAAAAGCGAGCTACGAACTAAATATGTCTATTAAATTTATTTTATCATTAGAACGCCACACATTGATGTTAAGACCATACATGGGTATTAAAATAAGCTCAATTTTCTCACTTAAAACAAAATAATGCAACATATTTTTGCAGCACAATATTTAGCAGTCATGGTCGGGTATAATTCATCATTTTCATAAAAATCGGTAATGATTATTCTTTTTTTAAACGACCCTAAAATGTTGCAATTTTCGCTAGTTTTGGAATTATGGCATTTTTGGGATTTTATAACGAAATAAATATGCAGTGTAGTCGCATAACGTTTTGCTTAATTAGCGCAAAACCTTTCGTAGACTTGTGAGAAATATTTTCAGCTTCAGCGCTTTAGCGAAAACTGCGAAAAAAGACCCTTGAATTTGGGGTCAGCCAGAGGCAGCCGCTCAAAAATCAAAGTTTGGCAATTTTTCAAAAATGTGCTGTCAGTCACACAAAATTAAATTTCCGTAGGCCGATAGTACTATTGCTGAAGATTTACGAAAAATTAACACTGATGTCCACAATGCGTTAAGTTTTTAGTGATAGGCCTCCAAAGTTGTGAAATCTGAAAGTTGCAGAATTGCCTTTTTCCACCTGTTGTGAAACGCGAATTTTTTCCTAGAAATCCATGATAATTTCCGCAAAACGAAGGTTCATTCCTTTCTATAGAGACATTTGCCCAGCTCATATAAAAATTTCGTGCAAAACAAAAAATAGTCGGGACCCCCCTTGGTCTGTCCTTATCTGAACACACCCAGTTGTTTGTTTATAGTGCATTGGTATATGAGAGCTTGTACAATGTCTACTGCTGTTTGACAGATATAGCACCGCTTGATGTGGACGCACGCACGTTGACGCCTATAGTGGCACATCTCTGCACCGACTACTAACGCCCATGATCATGATTTAACCCTTGCGGTAGCTGAAGTTCTTAACATATACGTGGACACCGCATATGGTAAATGTCGAACAAAATATGGCATCAACAAGCACATAATAAACACTGATACTCGATATGCACTCCTTCAAAGCGTCACTGAACGCTACGCGCGCCGTGTCTTCCCTCTAGCCTGGCCATTCTCACACGGCGAGCGGGGAATGCGGTGCGACAGACAGCCAGGCGAGCTTCGGAGAGCTATTTTTCAATATGGTGGATGCTAAGAGCGAGGATTGGGCTAAGGCCACCACCTCGCGGTGTGTTAAAGCGTTGACAAAATTACACTTCTATTGGAAACGCGTCGAATGGAACAGTCGTAGCAACGGCGCGTTGTTGTTTTTTTTCGAGCCTGGTGGCACACATCACCGCCCCGTTATAAAGGGGACGCACATAGCATCGATCCATCGATCCATCCAACCATGAGCACTGTGAGAGGAAAGTGTGCAAGATAAAAGGCGCGTTCATGTATCCTCCGTTCTTTGTTTGGCGGTAGTTCAGTGGGCAAGACGCCCTCCAGCCATCGTCACGGACCGAGAGATCATGGGTTCGACTCCTGTCAACGGAACTTTTAGATGTGAAGCATCTTATTAGCCCCGAGAACGAACACTGGCGGCGCGGCAGTCGCGGCGATGTGACGTCACGGCAAGGACTCGCTTGCTCCGCGGCCGAGGATCGCCTTTTTCTGCGCCCGCCGCGTACCCGCTCTTCCGCGATTAGGTGGTGGTCACTGGTCATTCTTGCGACGCAAATCTCCCAAGGGAGATTACACTACTAGCGAAAGTTTAGTAAGCTGTAGAAAGTTTGGATAATAGAGCTTATAATGGGCGAATTGCCGTCCGAACGGAAGCTTCACCGTGAAAACGGTGATGCACGAGAGCAAGACATTCGTTGTTTTCACCGCGTACTCCAAGACATCGGTGCTAAAAAATTCACGCTAATGGTTCTAACTCCATTACAACTTGGCGCAGACTCCACGGTTAGAACACGCGTCCCGAAGATTACAAATTAAATTAGGACGTTTTCAATTCACTAACTACATTGCGGCTTATCGTACAAGTTATGTCTGCCTTTGCAGATTATCTAGGTGATTTGACAGAATTGCGCTTTCTGCTACAGAATACTTTAGAGGAATCTGTCTATCGTAAACAATCACTTAATACATCCGGGAAATTAAACAAAATCATAGTCTCACGCACACAATGGTTTCAGAAATTCTGAGGTGTTAGTATACTTGATTATGTAAACATCTCAACATTCGTCTGGGATTATGTGGCCGTATACCCTGATTTGCATGAACTGCTGGTATGATCAACCGCCGGATCACAAGCGGTAATGTCAAATTCTCGTGGGAGCACTGTTGATAACAATCGTCTGCAAAACAAACGCCTGAAAGTCGAAATGAGCGTTTTGAACTGTTTCGATGGCACTCTCAGTGACGTGGACCACGTATTAATTGAACGTCCTTCGCCTTAATGAGTCAATTAATGGTCTCGCACGTCATGTCCACATAAAGGTTCATGATGCTCAGGGGTATATCAACTGCAAAAAAAATAAAAAATATGAGCTGGCTATTTCAACTAGTACTTACACAAGTGTAACGGCGCCGTTGCTACGATGCTGCATGAAGACACAATCTGACAGCAATAAGAAGTTTCCGCAATTAACCTCAACTTTTTCATGTTGTGAAATGAAGCCCCGAAATTATTGCGAGAAAAACGTGAAACTAAACAACATGATGAGCGAGCGAGTACAGACAAAAAAAAAAAAACAAAGACAACTGCTGCAGTATTCTCGGGTGAGCGCTTTCGAGATAATTTGCGAAGCTCAATACTGCATGCGCTTTCGTAATCGTGCGCGGGGTTGGCACACCGGCAAGAACGCTGTCCGCGGATCGCGGATGCGTCCGATGCAAATAACACTATTGGAGGCGAAGCCATCATATTTTTTTTTAAGGAATCGCCCGTGAACAACGCAATTATGTGAATAAGGTGTCTCGCGTGTCAAGACCACGACATAATTGTGAGACACAGACAGACAGATAGACAGACAATGAACTTTAATGTGGTCCTGAGGGGCGACTCGGAAAGCCTCCAGCTGCAGATTAATTTTGACCGCCTCGAATTCTTTAACGTGCTCCTATATCTAAGCACAGGAATGTTGCTTTTCACACCCGTCGGAATGCGGCTGCTGAGGTCGGGAATCAGACCCATCCCCGAAGTTAGCAGCGCGATACAACAACAAACCTGATCACCCCTTTCAAAGTGTGCACGACGGCGCGCGGGCACCGTTGGGGACTGTGAAGAAAAAATGCATCTAACTTTTTGTCGTTTTACTAGGAACATTATCGATGCTGTTTTCGTCATTCATCTGATGTTTGAGACAGGCAAAAAGCGAACGTAAACAGCGGAACAGCGCACGAAGAAAGCACGTGATATGCCGGCGCGTCACGGTGGGCGTCGAAGAGTCCTTGCCGGGACGTCATCCACGCCTCCCGCAACTTCTCGGGGCTAATAGCGGAGTTCAATCCGGTGGTGGTGGTGTGCGGCGTGACCACCCTTACTGCGCATGCGCAGGCCATCTCCACACACCTCCTCTCCCTCTCCACTTTCCCTCTCCACCCTCCCCCTCTGAAACGCGGGCTCTACATGCCGAAACGCTGCTTCGCATCGCCTCATGGTCCCCTTTAGCGGGAGACTGTGTGATTTTTTTCTTTTAGTTTTTTTTTCTTTGCCATTTGATGGCGTTGGCGTATTTCCGTGACAGAAATACGTCAGGAAGTCTTGGTGGCATAAAACACTTTCGTGTTAATAAACTGGCTCCAAGTAATAATTTAAAGGGCACAAAGGAAATAAGGAGCGAGGCATTTCATGATAATTCGAGGGGAGCGCTTTACTGTTTGAAGCGAGGTCGGGTTGCCTTAGAACGCGTAGTTATAAAGAGAGATTCAGTAAAGAACAACAATGCGCATGCTATGGGGAAGGAGAGCTATATGGTGGGCCAGTTGGTGTTGATTCATCTTCAAAACTGCGCTTAGTGAACACAGACACAAACGAAAAAGTACAGGACATAAGGCAACGAGCGCAAACTACCAAATGGTTTATTGTCTCAAAAAACGTAGCCCCAAGAAAGGGGTGTGTCAAACGAGCATGCGCAGATGCTCATAAAAAAGGCATATGGGGCAGGGCGAAAATGCGCAGGAGGGTGGGGGGGTCGAAAGAAAGGTAAAAGTGAAAAAGGGTTAGGAGGGAACGCGATCTGAAGGAGCAAGGTGAAGTCAAAATTAGCTTGTAATTTTCGCAATATCTACCTCAGCCGCTGTTAGGACGATAAAAGGAGCACTAACACAAGCTTCCTCGCCTTCTTCCATATTGGTCTATGTCTCTAAAATTTCTCGGACCGCTTTTTCTTCGGAGCGAGCTACTACAGCTGTTCTTTCGAAGAAGGCTTTACATGAACATTTCTTGCTATGTGCCGCTAAGTTACTAGCGGCTGCTAGCTGCTGGCAGGCGTACCGTACTGTCTTAGCCTTAGATTAAGGCATCGTTCCGTCTGTCCGACGTACGACCTACCACACGATAATGGTATCTTATACACCACCCCTTTCGAGCACTCGACGAACCTGTCTCTGTGCTTAAATGGCCCCTCACCAGGTTTGACAATTTTGAGCTAACGAGCGCAATGCATACACTGGGCGTTCACGATCACGTCTGCCAAAATTTGCAACGCTACGCGCCGCGGAAATGGGTCAAATTTCAAGGTGGACGCTGCTTGCCCTTCCTCTCGCGGGCGCGCGCTTTAGAGAATGAGGGGATGACGTACATGAGAAAATGGCCCTACGTAGATAGTAGTGCTGTGACGTCGCTCCTCTACGCAGATGGCTGCGCACTGACGTCGCCAACAGTAGCACGTGACACTGCGATAATTATTTGACACGACATGTGTAGTTTGTGTAATTTGTTGCTTGAATAGATTAATAAAACTTGAGAGAAATAATGAGACACACAAAGGGAATGTGTGCGTCTTTTTCATTTTCTTTCGTGAATTGCAGCGAGATGCGGGGCTAATGTGCCTCCCTTTCCCATGCGTTCGTGTCCCCGCGGTTATCGCAACGAGCAGACGCCAGCCCTGGAAACGAAAGTAATGTTCTGGCGCGTTCGAGCACTCATTATGCTCATTTATTCTACCGCGTCCAAGTAAGCGTTAATGCGCCACTGGCTCATGATAACGCCACTCTCCTGCCCGTACAAATGTCTCAACTTTCATGCCCGTCCCGCAGAAACACGCAGTACACCACAGAGAACGCCGACAAAACGCCCACGGCCGCTACATAAAAAAAAGGTAGCGGCCATGCAACGCCGCTCGCGTGCTCGGGCTGGCTCGGGCACGTCATGCGCACGTGACAATGCATGCGCATGACGTGTTCATGCGTATGTGTCAAGTGAAGAGGGCAGGGAAGGGATTTGGCTTGCTAAGGCTACACGGGGCGAGTGGCAAGGGTTTGAAACTCGCCTCCTCGCATCATGGTTTCGCGCCGCTACAAATTATTGTTTTTCTCAGCTCGTAATGAACCAATATGAAAAATTCTTGCGGCATACTGCTCTTCATTCGGCACACAACAAATTCCAGCGTCTAACTAAAATTTGCTGTGGCCTGGTGAGGGGCTCTTTAACATCGTACACATTCTTTTGCCATACGTACACAACCTTTCGCATAGAGTAAGAAAAATCGCTGCGCGACATGAGCTGGAAAGTAATCTTTCCAGCTCCGCAAAAGCTGAAAGCAAGGTCGACAGCTGGGCTATTTGCTAAGGTTCCATAATATTTTAAGCAGCGCAAAAGACGGGACGACGGACAAGAAGTTGACGCACGAACGCTTACTTGCAACTGGCAGGTTTATTAGAAGAACCAAGGAAAAGAAAAAGAAAACATACAGAAGGTGACTCAAATGATCTGTGCAATCGCCGCCACGTGGGGAGCATGCGCAAAGGCAAGAAAAACCAAAAGAACCAAGGAACAACGATAGGTAAACAGACTTCCGTCTTAATAACAGATAGTCAGCAACAAGGAAACCAATAAAAACAAAAAAAAACAAAAAAAAACTCAAAAAAAGGCACTACAGCACACATCTGCAACGCAGCGGGCGCGGAGCGTCGGCGTCGAGAGGCGAGAGAGGGGGGGGGGGGGGACTAGAACACGCATCTGCAACGCAGCGTAGAGTTACTGTATATTTTCACGGGGTAGACGAATACACGAGAGAGACAGCAGCAAGTATATTTACAATATTTACAAGCAACTGTGCCACCGAATGGCTGCCAGCATCTTGCGCGGCATTCCAGCTTCTTCCTCGTCTCTTCGTCTCCAACGGCGTGCTCATCCACAATGCCTCGTAACATCACCCCCGGCGGATGGAGCGCCGTCACGGCGCCTCCTAAGTCATTCAGCACTGGGAGTGTAGTAGCGTTTGAGGCGCGACACATGAACGACATCAGTAGGTGTGTAGGAGAAGACGAGAGCGGATGGAGTGATGAGGTAGTCAACGTCAGTGACCTTGCGGATAACTTTGTAGGGCCCTGTGTATCGAGGGAGAAGCTTCTCGCACAAGCCTTCGCGTCGATACGGCGTCCAGAGTAGGACAAAAGATTCAGGCGGGTAGTCGACGTCGCGGTGCCGGTTATTGTAGCGCGCTTTTTGCGAGACCTGGGAATCACAGAGCCTGGCGTGGGCGACTCGGCGAGCCTCGCGGGCGCGAGAAGCGACGTCCTGAGCATACACGCTTGGTACGACGGTGTCAGAAGGGAGTAGCGTTTCGAAGGGCAACGTAGGGTTGCGGCCGTAAGAAGAAAGAACGCCGAATAGCCGGCGGTGTCATGCCTCGACGAATTATAGGCAAAAGTAGCATAGGGTAGGGTTGCGTCTCAATCACGGTGGACAGCAGAGACGTACATTGACAACATATCCGCGAGAGTTCGGTTGAGGCGCTCGGTAAGACCGTTAGTCTGCGGATGGTAGGCTGTAGTAGATGTTCGGTAGAGCAGCTACGGAGGATTTCGTCGATGACTCTTGCGAGGAAGCAGCGGCCTCGATCCGTTAGAAGCTGGCGCGGAGCACCGTGTCGAAGGATGACGTCATTGAACAGAAAGTCAGCGACGTCTGTAGCGCAGCTAGTTGGCAAGGCACGTGTTATGGCATACCTGTTCGCATAGTCAGTTGCGACAGCAATCCATTTGTTACCTGACACGGACGTAGGAAAAGGTCCGAGCAAGTCGAGACCGACGCGGAAGAATGGTTCGGATGGAATGTCAATAGGTTTAAACAAGCCAGCCTGAGAAAGAGCAGAACGTTTGCGCCACTGACAGTGCTCGGAAGCAGCGACATATCGGCGCACAGAACGATAAAGGCCAGGCCAAAAGAACCGCTGCCGCACGCGGTCATAGGTGCGTGAAATGCCCAGGTGTCCCGCAGTCAGAGCATCATGTAGATGTTGAAGAATGGTTGCACGCAGGTGTCGGGGAATAACTAACAAAAGTTCTGGACCATCAGGCTATATGCTGCGGCGATACAGAATGTCATTGCGTAGGACATACTGGCGGAGAGAAGGGTCAGAACGTCCCGAGGAGACTTGGTGGATGACCATCTTGAGGATTGCATCCTGACGCTGTTCCGCGCCGATGTCGCACAAATCAGATATGGCGAGTACACAAGAATCATTGTCATGGCCAGGGAGGCTAGCAGGGCCCACCGGAAGACGCGAGAGACAATCGGTGTCTTGGTGCAGCCTGCGCGATTTGTAAATTACGTCGAAGGCATACTCCTGGAGACGTAGAGCCCAGCGACCAAGGCGACCAGTTGGGTCCTTGAGCGATGACAGCCAACAGAGAGCGTGGTGGTCGGTAATAACCGAGAACTCACGGCCATAGAAGTAGGGGCGAAATTTTGCGACAGCCCAGACCAACGCGAGACATTCGCGCTGCTTGATCGAATAGTTCCGCTCAGATGTGGAGAAAAGGCGGCTGGCGTATGCAATCACACGTGTTTGGCCCCCTGATGCTGGGCAAGGACGGCGCCAATTCCATGCCCACTGGCATCTGTGCGAACTCCGTAGTCGCGGACGGGTCAAAGTGGGCCAGTATTGGTGGTGAAGTGAGCAAGTTGATCAGCGTCAAGAATGCAGCCGCCTGGTCCTGGCCCCACAAGAAGTCTTTCTTGAGAAGGTCAGTGAGCGGTCGCGCAATGGTGGCGAAATTGCGTATAAAGCGTCGGAAGTATGAGCATAAGCCAACAAAGCTCCGAACATCTTTAGTAGAAGAAGGCAGAGGAAAGTGCTTGACAGCGCTAATTTGTCAGGGTCAGGTTGTACACCAGTAGCACTTACAAGATGACCAAGCACAGTGATTTGTTGCCGGCCGAAATTGCACTTTTTGGAGTTTAGCTGAGTCCCGCTCGACGAAAAACAGCTAGAATGGTCGACAAACAAGATAGATGACTCTCAAACGTTGGGGAAAAGACAACGACATCGTGGAGGTAGCAGAGACCGATGGACCATTTATAGCCACGGAGGAGAGAGTCCATCATGCGTTCGAACGTCACCGGGGCGTTGCACAGCTCAAAAGGCATAACCTTGAACTGATAGAGGCCGTCCGGTGTGACGAAGGCAGTTTTTTCTCGGTCTAAGTCGTCGACAGAAATCTGCCAGTAACCCGACCGCAGGTCTATGGACGATCTCGCACCATAAAGACAGTCAAGGGCGTCGACGATTCGTGGCAGCGGGTATACGTCTTTGCGGGTTATCTTGTTCAAGGCACGATAGTCGACGCAAAATCTCCAGCTGCCATCCTTCTTTTTGACCAAGACGACAGGTGACGCCCATGGACTTGAGGAGGCCTCAATGACGCCTTTTGAGAGCATCTTATCGACTTCTCGTTGTATGACCTGACGCTCGGATGGGATAAACGATATGGCCGCCGTCTGACAGGACTAGCATCTCCGGTATGTATTTGATGCCGTACGAATGACGTTTGACCTAAAGGGCGGTCATCGAAGTCGAAGATATCCTTATAGGTCGTTAAAACGTGGCGAAGTTGCGCAGCTTGACCAGGCAGAAGACTAGGCGCAATCATTTTTGCGATTTCGTCGGGGGGTACGCTTGCTGAGCTGGCTGCAACACCGGACGAGCAATCTCCGGCGTCTAATGCCACGATGTTACACGCATCAAGTGCTGATATGTTGGCCAACGAAATGCCTTGCGGAAGAACTTGGGTGGAGTTACTGAAGTTGAGGAGAGGGAGCTGTGCGCAGTTGTCGACAACATTCAAAAGGGTATGCGGCACAGCAACATTCCGGGACAAGAAGAGGATTTGAGGTGGAATTAGAAGATGCAGCATCACGTCTAAGAGCTGCATCTCTTAGTTTCCCTGTCGAAGATTGAGCGGCGAGGTCGGACGTCGTCGTAGAGGAGACGACGGGCGATGCGCTGGCGGCAAACGGGACTGGTGACCTCGGGGCGACGGCGAGCGGCTGTGCGGCGTAGCAGTGGCATCGGCGTTGTATGGCTCGAAAGGCTGGGAACGGCGGTAGTTATCGGGGCACGGCTCGGGAGGCTGGGAACGGCGGTAGCTGTCGGCGGGGCTAGCAGTGGCATACCGGGTTCTCAAAGGCGAAGACCAATGGTTGTTGCAATGTCGTGCGACGTGACCTATACGGCGGCAGTTGAAGCAGATCGGCCGATCATCTGCAGTTCGCCATTCAGCCGGATTACGAGACCGTGGTTAAAACCGTTGTTCCTGGGGCGGCGACCAGGGGCGAGGCGGTGACCTTGGGCGGACGTCAGATGTCCGGGACTGAGCAACGGCGCAGACAGCGAAGCCCAAATTGCCCAGTTCCTCCCGCACAATTGACTGGACCAGGGAAACTGAGGGCAGGTGCGAATCGACGTGGCCGTTGTTGGCAAGAGCAGGTGCAATTGCTTCGATTTCCCGACGGATGATTCGTGTAATATTGGATGCCGGTGACGACTGCTGATGAGAGGTCAGTCCATCTTCGCATGAGGACGTCGCAGCGGTGTTTGGCAGCCGAGAGAATGGCTTTGCAATACGTCGGCTTTCGGCCTGTTCAAAACGCCGGCATTCCTCAATAATTTCGTCGACGGTCGCACAATTCCGGCACAGTAGTAGGTTGAGCGCGTCGTCGGCTATACCCTTCAGCACGTGGCCAACCTTGTCCGACTCCGACATGTCGCTGTCGACTTTACGACAAAGAGCCAGCACGTCCTGAATGTACGATATGTATGGTTCAGTGGCCGTCTGAGCACGGGTGGACAGCTCTTTCTTTGCGGCTGCCTTTCCACCCATGAGCTTTCCAAACAAGTCGCACAGTTTTCGCTTAAATGTGTCCCAACTTCCGATCTCCTCCTCATGGTTCTCGTACCATACCTTTGCCGTGCCTTTTAGGTAGAAGAGCACGTTGGCCAGCATGAGAGTCGGGTCATAACGATTGATAGCACTGGTACGCTCATAGTCGGCAATCGAATCTTCGACGTCGACTTAATCCGTACCGCAGAACGTCCCAGGCTTTTTCGGATGCGTCAGTACGTACGTTGGCGGCGTTGTGGCCGGTGCAGGCGTTGCCGGGGCCGGTGCAGGCGTTGTCGCGGCCGATGCAGGAGTGGTCATAGCATCGTCTCGTCTTCCGTCCTGGAAACTCCGAGTCGACGACCACTGCGGAGCTCCGTTGTACAGCAGATCTTCTACCCCGCAGCTCCACCAAATTGTCACGGGGATGACGAATACACGAGAGAGACAGCAGCAAGTATATTTACAATATTTACAAGCAACTGTGCCACCGAATGGCTGCCAGCATCTCGCGCGGCATTCCAGCTTCTTCCTCGTCTCTTCGTCTCCAACGGCGTGCTCATCCACAATGCCTCGTAACAATATGCTTAAGGTAGTATATACAGAAACTCTAACGCAGCGAGCGCCTCCGTGCCATCTACTGATCTTTCTGAGAACTAGAGGTGGCTACGACAGCGTCATCTAGTGAACACTCCAAGAACTAGAGGTGGCTACCTTCTACTACTACTACTACTACTACTACTACCACATACTACAGAGGAGGGACAGACCCACACGCTAAGGAGCTTCGCCCCTAAAAAGTCTTCGGCGATGAGGAGCGCGACGGACTTCAGGTAATAGGTGACCCGTAAAATAAGCAATCGCAGGGACCTGTGGGATGCGGCGGCTTCCGGTTCGACGCACCACGCGGGGTAGCAGCGGCGCGCGCGAATTTTTGTAGCCCTCCGTTAAAAAAAGCACCTCTTCGTGCACGTTTCAGCATTGTCAGCGCTTTAGAAGTTCATTTTTTGTTTCTGTGACTACGACGATGGCAATCCACGACAGTCATGAAAGGTAAGGATATTTTTTTATTGCAAAAAATGATCAGCAATGCTTTTATGCTGCTCGGGGGTACTGTCATAGTTTGTCTAGCAGACCAGTCGATACAGAAGATAGTTTTTATTGTATAATACGTTACTGCTGATAAAAATCATCATTTTATAGATCTGAGGGCATGGGGATGACTGTAGAAGTGTGCTAAAGCTTATTTCGGGATCGTTGCTTCGGCCGACTTCCTCTGTCGGTCGTCACGAAGCGCAGCACTTATTGATCGCGTTGGGATATGTGTAGACGTCCGGGGCGTTGGTTGCGTGATCATATAGCGTACTCACAAGTAAAGAGAAACAAAGGCACGTCTACAATAATAACTCCTACATTTAAGCAAAAGCGCTGCGAGGTGAACGAGGCAGCAGTGACGGGGCGACTGCCGTAGCTTCGGCCGGCCGCTGTGTTTACAACACCCGGCCGCTGTAACGCGAGTTCCCAGGCCGCACTCCGCGCCCGCACAGTAAACACAACACGATGCGAACGTGGACTCCGAGCCCCGAGCACGCTCGCTCGGCGCTGCTGCTATATAGCCCCCCCGCTAGTGAAAGACCCCGCTGAAAGGAGGGAGCCTGAACGATACAGAGCGACGCTCCCAGGTTGCAGCGGTGGGAGAGGGTGAAGAGTGCGATGAAGTGGTGGAATAGGAGGCGGAGGGTGTGGCGCAATCTGGAATACCACGGGGCAGTGGGTCCTCGACGATGGCTGCTTTAAGGCGGTCGATAGATACGGTATCATGACGACCGTTCAAATCAAGCGTGAAGCGCTTCTCATGGCGCTTGATGACGCGGTAGGGTCCATCGTAAGGGCGCTGCAAAGGCTTTCGAACTGCGTCGCGGCGCACAAACACGTGTGTCGCCGTTTCCAAGTCAGGAGATATGTAGGTAGGAACACGGTGTTTTACGCGAGGTTGTGGGGCAAAAAGACTGCGCATAGCGGAGCGCAGCTGCACCACATACTCGGTTGCATCAGGGCAAGGCGAGGTAGTTGAAGCATCGAAAAATTCTCCAGGAAGGTAGAGCGGTGAACCATAGGTCAGTTCGGCAGGTGTACACTTGATGTCTTGCTTTAACGTCGTCCTAAGGCTAAGCAAAACAAGAGGCAGTGAAACTGTCTAGTTGACCGTGTCGGGTTGCGCCTTCAAGGATGCTTTCAGCGTCCAGTGAAAACGCTCGGCCATGCCGTTAGCGATGGGGTGGTATGCTGTTGCGCGAATCCGCGAACTTCCCAGCAAAACCATGAGCAAAACCAATCACCACCGCGATCGGTGGTGATTGTAGAAGGAACGCCAAAGCGTGACACCCAACCCGATACAAAAGCTTTAGCGACTGTTTCGCTTCTTATGTCGGGAATGGGAAACGCCTCTGGCCACCGAGCAAAACGGTCAATGCATGTCAGCAGGTAGGTGTTTCTTTCCGATGGAAGCCATGGTCCAAGGATGTCCAGATGAACTTTATCGAAACGCTCCGAAGAAGGTGTGAAGGAGCCGTACGGAGAGCACGTATGACGATAAACCTTGGACTGCTGGCACTCTAAACAACTACGGGTCCAAGCACGAACGTCTTTGTTAATTCCCGGCCAGACAAAACGCTGGGTGATAAGGTGTTGAGTAGCGCGGATGCCAGGATGAGAAAGGGTATGCAAGGAGTCAAAAACAGCCCGACGGAAATCGCTCAGAAGAACTGGTCGAGGGTTGCCGGTAGACATGTCGCACAAGATAGGAACGGTGCAGGACGGAAGGGTAACTTCACGAACCTTGAGTGACCCAAGGGATAGGCGAAGTTTAGCGATTTCTTCGTCTTGTGCTTGCGCTGACGCTGGGGCGCTGACTGAAGTCAACAGTTGCAGGCGCTGCGGCGCAAGATACGGAAGCTGTCAGGCGAGAAAGCGCATCGGCTGCATCATTCGCAGATCCCTGCACATGCCGGAGATCGGTTGTGAATTCCGCGATGTAAGCGAGGTGACGACTCTCACGGGGCGAAAACTTGCTGCTCGCAGACTTGAAGGCAAACGTCAACGGCTTGTGATCCGTGGCGATGAAAAGACATCGCGCTTCAAGGAAATACCTGAAGTGGCGCACACCCATATACGCAGCAAGGAGTTCACGTCCGAAAGTACTGTAGCGGCTTTCTGTGGGTGAGAGCTTGCGCGAGAAGAATGCCAACGGCTGCCACGATCCGTCAACAAACTGTTGTAAGGCGGCTCCAACTGCCACATCCGACGCGTCGGTCATGAGGCAGAGTGGAGCGTCTGGCATTGGGTGAACAAGCAGGCTGGCGTCTGCGAGCTCTGTCTTACCTGCTTCAAAGGAGCTTGATGCATTCTCAGACCATGTAATGGGAGTACATTTCTTCTTCTTACCCTGAAGCAGGTCAGTAAGGGGTCTAATCAGGTCAGCACAGCGGGGAATAAAACGCCGATACAAATTGATCAGTCCCAGGAACTCGCGCAGTGGACGCAAAGAAATTGGCTTTGGGAAGTATCGAACAACTTGCACTTTGGAAGGGAGTGGCCGGATTCCATGACAATCAACGCGGTGTCCGAGAAAGTCAGTTCAGGCACAACGTACACTTGGTTTTGTTGACGATGAGGCCGTACTCGGCAAGGCGTTCGAAGAGCTGTCGAAGATGGGAAAGGTGCTCGTCTGCGTTGCGGCTAAAGATGAGGAGGTCATCGATGTACGCAAAGCGGAACGGCAGGCCTCGGGTGACTGTCTACAAACCGCTGGAATGTTTGAGCGGCGTTATGGAGCCCGAAGGGCATCCGCAAATATTCAAAAACGCCGAAAGGTGTTATGACAGCAGTCTTGGAAATATCCGAGGGTTCTACAGGTATCTGATGATATGCCTTGACCAGGTCAATCTTCGAAAAGATGGTTGCTCCATGCAGTGGTGCTGTGAAGTCCGCGATGTTAGGCAGTGGGTAGCGATCAGGAACGGTGGCATTGTTCAAAGCGCGCTAGTCGCCGCAGGGTCGCCAGTCACCTGGGGACTTCTTGGGCACCACGTGCAGCAGAGAAGCCCAAGGACTTGATGAAGGTCGCACAATGCCAAGCTCGAGCATGTGATCAAATTCAGCTCGGGCAACCTTGAGTCGATCTGGTGCGAGGCGTCGTGAACGACCATGGACAGGTGGCCCTGAGGTAATAATGTGGTGGGTAACATCGTGCTTGAAGTAAATTTACAGCGCAAACGCAAAGACGCAGCACAAAGAAAGAAACGACACACACAAGCGCTGTGTAACATCGTGCTTGACAGGGCGCAGAAAACTGGACGGGCGAAGCAAGCTTGCAAAGTCGTCAGGTAACTGTTGGTACACTGACGAAGGTGGCTTGTTGATAACTGCGGCGATGCCGGTTGTTGACGCTTTACCTTGCACCGTTAGGTGTATCTTAGCATCGACAAGGCGCTTGCGGGAGATGTCCACGAGCAGGTCGAAATGACGAAGGAAGTCCGCTCCGAGAATTGGGTAAGACACGTCTGCTACAAGGAATATCCAACGAAAAACGCAACGCAGTCCAACGTTCAGCGTGAGCGCGCGCTCACCGTAAGTCATGATGGTGGTCTTGTTGGCGGCTTGCAGCGTATGCAGATCGGCGATTCTTCGGGAATGCGGGTGAGGGTGGAACAACGCTAGCTCCGGCTCCTGTGTCCACGAGGAAACGGAGCCCAGAAGCCTTGTCCAAAACGAAGAACAAGCGGCTGCTTGCTGGACCGCCACCCCTCGCCTCTTCTAGTGGTGAGTCGGAGCGTTTCCCGAGAAAGTGCAGGGAGATGAGCACTTTCGGGCGGCTGCACCGAAGGTCCGGTGATACCAACACTCGCCGGGATGCAGAGACTGTGATGAGGAGCGCTCGCGGGCAGAGGAGCGGCGGCGTGACGAGGATCGAGAGCGCGCAGACAGGGTAGCTATCTGAGCGGATAGCTGTTCGATCTGGCTGCGAAAGTCGTCGCATAGGGCTTGCAGGTCTGGTGGCGAAGGGCTAGATGCCTCACTTGTTGTGGAAGTGGTCGCGATCGCTGACATGGTTGGGGAGTCGAATTCCATCACGGGGTCGGCAAGCTGCGCGAGCTTTTCCAGCGACAAGTCCGCTGCAGCGGCGAGCACCATGCGGACGGTCGAAGGCAGGCTAGAGCACTGCACGGGCCGGATTTTACGGCCCGGGCCCGGTCCGGGCCCGCTTTATGAAGCCCGAGCCCAGCCCGGACCCGTGGTTCCAAGCGCGGGCCCGGCCCGGGCCCGGGCGTACATGACCGAACCCAGCCCGAGCTCGGCCCCGGCCCGTCGTTCCAAGCCCGGGCCCGGGCGTTCATTACTAAACTAATCCAGGGCGCGCTTGTTCATGACCAGACCCGACCCGGGCCCGCTAGAGGATATTAGTTGTTGATGATGATTATTAATGATGCCGTGCGCTTTGTAGCGGGCGATCGGACGGAAAATCCGTTGTGTACATGCATCGAAATGTTGCTTTGCCTGCGGTGGTAGCTCAGCGGTTAATCTATTTCGCTGTTAAGTCCTAAGACGCGGGTGCGATTCCCGCGGCCACGGCGGCCGCAGTTTGATGGGGGCGAAATGCAAGAACACCCGTCTATATACTTATCTTTAGGTGCACGTTAGAGAACTCAAGGTAGTCTAAATTAATCCGGTGCCACTACGGCGTGCCTCGTAATCATATCGTGGTTTTGGCACGTAATACCAAGGAATATAAATGAAATGTACCGTATGTGTCAACCTAGAATAAAAGACCGAAATCTTTATTCTTCCCATGGGAACAACCGTGATCTGGCCCATTGTTAGTGCTGTTAATATATATATACATGATCTGGCGTGTTTATAAGGAAACTCACTACGATGTACTTGTTACTTCGACAAAGTCTGGTCCAGCAGACGAAACGTTAGTGAAAATATACAATGCAAATCTATATCTACACTGGTGAAAAAAAAATAGCACTTCAACTGTTTTTCTATTTTATTGCTAAGCTTTACTAAGAGCCAGCTCTTTGCACGTGTCACCTCAGCTTGGCACAGTATACCGTAGACCATACAATGCGTAACGTTCGCGTGTGCTCGAAGGCCCGACTTACCGAGTCCGGCCCGGCCCGCAGCCTCCAGCCCGGGCCCGGTCCGGGCCCGGCTCAGGCCCGCGGCTTCAAGCCCGGGCCCGGCCCGGGCCCGCACTTTCACGCCCGAGCCCAGCCCGGGCCCGCCGAAAAATGCTTCGGACGGCCCGGCCTGGCCCGCGGGCCGGGCCGGCCCGGGCCCGTGCAGTGCTCTAAGGCAGGCGCTGTAGGAAGAGCTCTCGTAGCAGGTCATGATCGAACGAGGTGGCCCTGTCACCAAGAAGCTGCTGAAGACGGCGCAAAAGCTGTGAAGGCTTACGGTCGCCTAGTTCTTCAGCAGGAAGCAGCTGTTGGAGACGCTGCCTCTCTGAAGTGCGTTTCAGGAGCTCGGCCGACAACTTCTTTAGGTGTTCGTCTCCGGTGGGGCCAGAATGAGGTCTCTGATTTCGCTGGCGATCTCCGGTGGAAGCGCAGACACCACGTGGTGGAATTTTGATGTCTGAGCCGTTACCCGGGCCGTGACAAACTGGCTGTTTACTTGCGCCAGCCAGAGAGACGGATCAGCAGGCCAGAATTGCGGAAGCCGAAAAGAGACGGCGGAGACTGCTTGCGTCGCTGCAGGGTCGGGAGATGCTTGTCTGGAGTCGCCGGTGGTTTCCATCGTCGTCGCAGCCAGGAAAATGATTGTAAAAATTTCGATATTCCGTGGTCACCAATTTGTAGACGTCCGGGGCGTTCGTTGCGTGACGATATTGCGTATTCACAAGTAAAAAGAAACAAAGGCACGTCTACAATAATAACTCGTATATTTAAGCAAAAGCGCTGCGAGGTGAACGAGGCAGCAGTGACGAGGCGACTGCCGTAGTTTCGGCCCGGCCGCTGTGTTCACAACACCTGGCCGCTGTAACGCGAGTTCCCAGGCCGCACTCCGCGCCCGCACAGTAAACCAACACGATGCGAACGTGGACTCCGAGCCCCGAGCAAGCTCGCTCGGCGCTGCTGCTATATATGCACATGTTTCAAGCGTTTAGCGCTCTCGGCATGTCTTGGTCGAAGCTAGATGCTCATTTCAACGTTCATTTTGGTCAAGCTGCGTGGCAGGACGGCACATAAACAATTAAGTCAGACATTGACGGCGCCGAATAATCGAAACCCTGCGCTTGTTTAACGCGCTTCTTCCTTTGTGTGCCGTCCTGGCGCACAGTTTGACAGAAATAAACGCAAATAAACTCGCCCAGCGCTCTATGTAAACTTGCTCTTGAGTGAAGCTTTCGCGTTTTTGTCATATATATGGGTGAAATGGTCGGCGCTCGTCTTGTATTGCAGGTAGATTTCGCCCGCGCATTTCCATAATCTCTGAAGGCAAGTACTAACAGCAGTTCTGGTCGCGCGACGCAAAAGCAAGACTTGCCTTGGGAGACTACAAATAGTCTCATGTCTGCTCTTATTCAATACAGTACCATCGAAGAGGCGAAGCTACATTTCTTTTTTTTTTTTTGGCCTCTAAGTGTTTGCCTTTTTTGCGGTTTTGGAAGTGGTAGCCCTGACCAGCGCCTCCTCTATTTTTCTGTGCCTGGGCGAAGGAGCGGAGCGCAACGGGAACCGACCGTCGGCGTTAGTGCGGCTTTTAGCCGCCGGGCGCCGCCACCGTAGTAGACGAGCCGTCGCGTCGTCTCTCGCGGAAATGAATGCCGTGGCCGCATTCGAAGCTGCTATATGGTTCAGTTTTTGACTGTATTCGCGTTGTTCTGGGCAACCACCCCATTTCGAAGGCATGTGTCTTTCGCGGCTATTTGATCGAGACGCTCGCACGTCGTCCGCTAGCCCGATTCCAGAGAGCGCATGCCAGTGATGCGCGGAAAATTGTTTTGTCACCGTTACGTTCGCTTGACTGAGAGTCGGTTATTGACTGTCTGAAAGTCGATTTTCGAAAGCGGCATTTGCCAAAAGCCAATACTGAACGCTTGGGCGCTTAAAGTTCCCCGATGCGTGCTACCGTCTACTGGTGTAGCACACTATACGCAAGCCATGAGTTCATGCTCTAAATAGCATGACATGTCACTAAGCTGCTTCCAGTGACAATGTACATAATGATTGTCGGTTGTTTAGCCGGTAGCGCATGTAGTGTCCATGGGCTCCGATTCTTCAGCTTCGGGACCTAATGTCAGCGCTGCATGCACATGGCGGCGATCGCGAGGCAGCGTTGCTACTGGTACTACATGCATTCGTTGACTGTTCGGACGCAACACGGTCACGTTTAGGGATACTTGAAATTCTTGGTTCAGTTGTTACCTTGGGCTGCAAACGTGAAGGGTAGCCTGCAAAAAGTGACGCTACTGCATCCTTCTTAAGCCGCCGCTTCTTATATTCTATGAAATCTTCGGGTCGTAAACGACGGCTGCATATTCTAGTGTAGTTTGAAGATGTATTAGGAGACCAATTATCCCGCCTAATTACTGCAAGCCACCTCTACCGAGCACCAGTGGCAGCTGGAATTTCATGGAACGACAGCCAAATAGTGTATTAAGGCGAACGCCTTAGATGCCTCATTAAACGCGAAAATTGACCGTTGGGAGCGTCAGCACGAGCGATGCAAAAAATAATTACGTGATGACGTCATCATATGACGTCACAGATCATAGAATTTTGTGACATCGTCGTGACGTCACATAACGTGACGTCGTCATATTACATCTTCGCTTGGTCAAAATGGGCCCATCACGGAGGCAGTGCATGCCTCCGCTGATGTGCAGAAAGCTTGCACTGCCTCCTATCCTTGAGGCTGTTAGGCGCAGAAATATCTCCGAGGCAGGCAGGGAATGTTCAATACATTGACTTGAAGAAAAAGAAGAAGATGGTTTTCGCCTTTCAGTCGTCTCAGATGAGTGCATAAGGAACCCTGTAAGGTTTTTTTTTCTTTATCAATAAAGGGAAATAAAAAAAAAGACAGTCGTGATTTCTATCAGTTCCATTTGCAGAGTGGAACACAACAGTATGACATACTAAGGCATTGGGGCGGTTGCAATAGCCTGAAATAGAAAATAACAAACAGCATTTTTAAGAAGTTGAGTGTTATTTGAAAGCATTTATACTCTGCAACTTGTTCACACCAGCTGTATCTTATTTATTTTTAAGAAAAACCCCTCTTGCACCGTCATGTTCTAGTGTATTACTTACACCTACAACACCACTCCTTATGTAACGCCACTAGGAAGGGGCCTTTTAGCGGAAATAAATTTTGGTGGGCACTTATTCTGCCCTTCCACTACAGATTTATAAATACACATTAGCTAATAACATTTACTGCTGCACCATGACGTAGACCGCCACGCGTGCCGGATTGATGGGTTCGCCTGTTGCATGGGCATGCGCAGATAAGTTTTCGTGCCTTCTTTCTTTTCAGCCGTTGTGCGTCTCTTCAGTTGTTAGTCGGCGTTTGTGGTGTCCTGACTTCTTTCTTGTGTCCGTGTTTGCACGCCCTGTCTTTTTAGAATGAATACTTACCAACTAGCTCAGCTCTCTGTTATTCTATGACTGTGAGTGCAACGACAATTTCGACAATGACCGAGTCATGGCAAGTGCAACACTGAGTACAATGACAAGAATTACTGACCGATTAACTTGCACGCTGTCCTGGTCATCGTCTCATTTGTCACACCGGTTTTAAAGGGAACTGGCCAGAAAGTGATTAGATTCCTGTGGAAATTGAGACGCAGAATTATAGTGACATAGTACATGATCGAGCATCGGGACCGTAGGAGAGGAGAAACATCTGGCGTCTTTCGTTAAGCAGCTGGCGTCTTTTCGTTTTGCTTTAGAAACATCTGGCGTCTTTTCGTTTTGCTTTTAGAAAACATCTGGCGTCTTTCGTTGGTTTATTTCATCAATCAACGGCGTTTTGAACAAAATTTTTATTGTTTAATCACGCACAGGAGAAATCTCACCAGGCACTACCTTGGAGGTACACAATGGCTGCTAATGGGAATGAGAGACAGAAGAAGTCGGCTTTTAGCTAACACTTACACTTCTACTTCTACTAACGTTTCCTACTGGAACATGCCAATGGCTGCTAATGGGGAATGAGAGACAGAAGAATTCGGCTTTTAGTTAACGCGCACGCTGCGAATTTTTTATTGTTCAACAACGCATAGGAGAAATCTCCCACTGGCACCACCTTGGAGGTCAAGATCTGGTACTAGCGTTAAGACTGGTTACGCACTACGACGGGGCCGAACGGGTGCCGCTTTAAGGGGCTTCGCCCCTAAAAGAAATTACCATTAAAAGTGGTCGCTCAGCCCCTTTAGCATCTTGGCGAAGGCACTTGACAACGTCAAGTGCCTTCGTCACTTGACTCCACGTGCCAAGTCACGACGTCACTTGACGTCACGTGCCAAGTGACAAGTCACTTGGCACTCCTCATAGGTCGGCAAACTCACTCAGACTCGGATCGGGCTGCGAGTGTGAGTGAGTCTAGGTGAGTAATATTGTGGTGATTTTGAGTCCTAGTGACTCCGGTTAATATAATATTGGTGAGTGTGAGTCCGAGTGAGTCCTAAGTGCCAAATACATTGGTTGATTGAGCTCCACCTTTTATTGCTGGCCAATGGTCTTGTCTACACATCTTTATCATTACTATCAGCCTTATAACGTTTACGCTCGAGTCTATTCACACATATCTCAACGCACTTGCGTTCATGCGCCAGCTCAAAATTTATTGATCAGAGGCATGAGTTTGGGGGAGCGAGCCATGACCTCTCCCGCAAAGTTTTTAACGAAACGTTCCTGATAAAAATAAAATCACAGCATATCCACGGAGTGAATGATGATGAGTGGGCGAAGCTGCGGAGGTTCACCGGTAAACGGTGAATCTTCCGTGAATTCTGCCCAGTACATCATCACCGACGTGAGATCGGGCGCGTTTATACTAAAGGTTCGATGAGTTATGACGACTTGCAGCTCACTTTAATTTTACATGTACGCTGTGAATTTTCATTGTTTAGAAAACCAATGCTTTAGAAAACATCTGGCGTCTTTCGTTAAGCAGCTGGCGTATTTTCGTTTTGCTTTAGAAACATCTGGCGTTCTTTCGTTTTTCTTTTACAAAACATCTGGCGTCTTTCGTTGGTTTATTTCATCAATCAACGGCGTTTTGAACAAAATTTTTATTGTTTAATCACGCACAGGAGAAATCTCACCAGGCACTACCTTGGAGGTAAAGAATGGCTGCTAATGGGAATGAGAGACAGAAGAAGTCGGCTTTTAGCTAACGCTGCGAATTTTTTATTGTTCAACAACGCACAGGAAAAATCTCCCACCGGCACCACCTTGGAGGTCAAAGCGTAAGACTGGTTACTCACTACGACTACGACTACGAGGGACGAACGGGTGCCGCCTTAAGGAGCTTCGCCCCTAAAAATTACACCATCTCCCGCTAAAGGGGACCATGAGGCGACGCGATGCCGGAGCACTTGCACGATCGCGTTCTGTTGGCGTTCGTTGGGCATGCTACCGACCTCGCGTCGTGGAACGCGAAGAGGGACGCTACGCACGTCGTATCTTCCTCTAGCCTGGCCGTTAATTCTCACAGGGCGAGCGGGGAACGCGGTCGACAGGCGGGCGAGAGGGGGGCAGCTTAGGAGAGGAGAGAGAAGGGGAGGGGACGCGCATGCGCTCGAGCTCATCGAAATCCACCTAGAAAAAATATCAAGGCCTCCGAATCACCTCCTCCAATCGTCAATACGTCACGACAGTGAGAGGACAGCGGTAGATGGGGGAGTGGGGAGGCAGTCAAAGCGACGCGCGCCGCGTCGTGAACGCAACAAACGCGCGCCGCGTAGTGAAAAAATTACACCATCTCCCGCTAAAGGGGACCATGAGGCGATGCGAAGCAACGTTACTAGAACAAACTCAGTTTAAAAGCTCCGCCGGAGAGGCGGTCCGCGTGGCGGTCGTGAGAACTAGTGGCGCTGCAGTCACATCTAGCTCCCGCGCCTGGCGCTTGTTGTGATCGGCGCCGCCGGTGTACGAGCGGACGTCTGCGTTTTGTTCGCTCGTCATTTTTGTGACTGTTCTTGACCAGGCTTAGCGTCTTGTACGAAGACACGTGCATGATGTACGAAGCGTAACGAGGGCGAACAGATTCACGGTGCGGTATGCCGACTTGCTTTGCGCCGGGCTGCAAGAGCGGCTACCGTAACGACGACTCCGCTTCACGACACTTCTTCGGACCTCCAAAAGACCCTACGCCATTCAAGCTTTGCATCGCAAAGATAGGAAGGTGACTACGAAATGCAAGGTCTGTGGCGTTCATTTTGAGAGTAACGACATTGTAAAGCACTATCGTCGTGTCGTTGCGGGACAAGAAGTTTTGATCCCACGTGGAAAGTGGGAACTCGCGCCCGGTGCCGTGCCGCGCTTGTTCCCAGCACTTCCACCCCACATTTCAAAGCCAAAATGTTCGGCGTTTAGGCGCAAATCCCCCCCCCCCCCCCAAAAAAAAAAAAACGCACGGCGTCCCACGAAAGCCCAGTGCCCAATTTGGAGGAGCCGCCAGAAATAGAACAGCAAAACGAAAGGCAGGCGATTACCTATATACGCTACCGAGACTGAGAGTTGCATCACACTGACATTCGATCAGTTGTCAGCTGTCGCTATGCCTTCAAAGCAGTGGATTTTCGAGAGATATTACGACGAGGTATCGAACAAGATGTGCGGAATATTTTACACTCGCCGACTCGGGAACGGGCTGCTCAGCACCAAAAATTTGACACGGTACACATAGAAAAGACGAGGACCAGCGCTGGTCCTCGTCTTTTCTATGTGTACCGTGTCAAATTTTTTGCTCTGAGCAGTATAATAATGAAATACCAACTAGCCCAATCCCACACTTTGCTTCGGGAACGGAGACTTACTTGTGCAAAAGATAATTGTAGTTGACGAGCAGTTTAACTGCGTAGTGAACGGCTACAGCACGAAACGCAAGCGGCTGTCGTACAGTGTAAGAAGTGCTGCGGGCATGGAACATCTGCTCGGTGAAGTTGAAAAACTGAAGTTGAATACTGACGACTCTTCTAGCGACAGAGTACGCGCGAATAACTGCTTGGTGCTCACATCACGGCCGATCTGTTCGAATTGTTTAAGGCACCGTATAAGGATGCAATATGGATAGAACAAACAATATGGATAGAATAGTTGAGGTAGCGGAAGAGTTCTACAGGGATCTGTACAGCAGCCGAGGCATTCAGGATGATAACGTAAGGAGGAGTAATAGCGCAGAGGAATATGACATCCCACCAGTATTGACAGGAGAAGTAAAGAAAGCCCTAAAGGGAATGCAAAGAGGCAAAGCAGCTGGTGAGGATCAGGTAACATCAGACCTGTTGAAAGACGGTGGAGAGATTATGTTAGAGAAACTGGCCACCCTGTATACGAAGTGCCTCTCGACGGGGAGGATACCAGAATCTTGGAAGAATGCCAACATCATCTTGATCCATAAGAAAGGGGACGTCAAGGACCTGAAAAATTACAGGCCCATAAGCTTACTGTCCGTTGTCTACAAGCTATTTACAAAAGTAATTGCTAACAGAATTAATACGACATTAGAGTTCAATCAACCAAGGGACCAGGCAGGATTTCGTACAGGATTCTCAACAGTAGACCATATTCATACTATCAATCAGGTGATAGAGAAATGCGCGGAATACAACCAACCCCTATACATAGCCTTCATAGATTACGAGAAGGCATTTGACTCGGTGGAGACATCAGCAGTCATGCAGGCACTGCGGAATCAAGGCATCGACGAAGCCTATATAAACATAATGGAAGAAATCTACAGCGGATCCACAGCCACTATAGTCCTCCATAAAGAAAGCGACAGAATCCCAATAAAGAAGGGCGTACGGCAGGGAGACACGATCTCTCCAATGTTATTCACCGCGTGTTTACAGGAGGTTTTCAGGGCCCTAGATTGGGAAGAGTTAGGGATAAGAGTTAATGGAGAGTATCTCAGTAACCTACGATTCGCTGACGACATTGCATTGATGAGTAACGCGGGAGACGAATTGCAGCTCATGATTACTGAACTGGATACGGAAAGTAGAAGAGTAGGTCTGAAAATTAATATGCATAAAACTAAAGTAATGTGGAACAATCTTGGCAGAGAACATCGCTTTGCGATAGGTGGCGAGACACTGGAAGTTGTAAAGGAGTACGTCTACTTAGGACAGGTAGTAACCGCGGAGCCGAACCATGAGAGTGAAATAACTAGAAGAATAAGGATGGGTTGGGGCTCATTCGGGAAGCATTATCAAATCATGACTGGTAATCTACCACTATCCCTCAAGAGGAAGGTATATAACAGCTGCATCTTACCGGTACTTACCTACGGAGCAGAAACCTGGAGACTTACAAAGAGGGTTCAACTTAAATTGAGGACGACGCAGCGAGCGATGGAAAGGAAAATGATAGGTGTAACCTTAAGAGACAGGAAGAGAGCAGAGTGGGTCAGGGAACAAACGGGGGTTAAGGACATCATAGTTGAAATCAAGAAGAAGAAATGGATATGGGCCGGGCACGTAGCACGTCGGCAGGATAACCGGTGGTCATTAAGGGTAACTGACTGGATTCCAAGAGATGGCAAACGCGAGAGGGGGAGACAGAAAATTAGGTGGGTAGATGAGATTAAGAAGTTTGCAGGTATTACGTGGCAGCAGAAAGCACAGGACCGGGTTGATTGGCGGAACATGGGAGAGGCCTTTGCCCTGCAGTGGGCGTAGACAGGCTGATGATGATGATGATGATAAGGATGCGACGTAGAAAGATGAGACACCGAAAATACAACTATCCGCTGAAAAAATTGCTCAGAGACGACATATATTCGATGTAATCGCACACTGAGATTTCATTTACCGAATTCTCGTAAAAACTTCCGATTTTGGGTCAGTATCCCTTTAACCGTCGCGAAAACGTGTCTTGTAAACATTGCAAAGCATTGGTGATGTTTTTCGAGAAAGTTTTTTTCAATAAATTGTAGACAACATGAGTACAGTTTTTCTAGAACGTTTTTGTATCTCGAGTAAGTACGCTTCTTTGTACACTATAAAGGCTTTTACAAACGAGTTGGGTTGTACTTGGTCTAGATAAGACGGCAGCGGCTAAAATTGTAGTGGTAGTTATAAAAATTACGCTGAAAACCCTCATTCGCTTAGAAACTCCTATGTTTGGAAGTTAAGCGCAATGTAGACAGCTCAAATATTGTCACGGGGTCGTGACGTCGACGAAGGCAGCAGTCAGCAGGTCCGAGATGAAACTTTTTATTTGGCCGAACTAGTGGCCGGGAAACTGAAAGTCGCACTACAGCAATACACTGATAGCGGCGAACAGAGCGCCGACCGTCGATCAACTGACCAGCGGTCTAGCGCGTCGGCTTTTATACAGGCGCTATCGAACTTTCCAGCGATATCCCTGGTGGCGGCGTTATCTCTCGACAAAGCTGGAACATACGCATGCGGCGCGCAATCTTACCAAAACGATCTACTACAATCGCGAAGCTTCTCGAACACTGCTTCGCGGACAGCGTCGAGCGTTGATAACCGTCCTTGCTGGTCAAACCCGAATACATCAAAATAAAACAAGAAGTGGGCGTGGCAATATAGACCGAACATCGATTCTTAGCCAATCAATGAAGAACGTACGCGGGCCAATGCATACAGACGACCTTATGCATATCCACCTAAGTATCCACCTAACTAGTACAATAAGAAAGTTGCCGCACAATTGCCGCGAGCAACTGCGCGACGGACCGCAGCGTTATGCCGTGGCAGCAGACGACGCGCCGATAGTGGCGCAAGACGGAACTGCAGCGCCGCTAGTTCTCGCGACCGCCGTTCGGACCACCCTCCTCCGCTGGCGGAGATACGGAGCTTTGAAACTGAGTTTGTTCTAGTAACGTTGATGCGAAGCCGGAGCACTTGCACGATCACGTTCCGTTGGCGTTCGTTGGGCATGCTACCAACCTCGCGTCGTGGAACGTGAAGAGGGACGCTACGCGCGTCGTATCTTCCATCTAGCCTGGCCGTTAATTCTCACAGGGCGAGCGGGGAACGCGGTCGACAGGCGGGCGAATGGGGGGCAGCGTAGGAGAGGAGGGAGAAGGGCAGGGGACGCGCATGCGCTCGAGCTCATCGCGGCGTTGCGCAGGAGAGAATTTCCGCATGTCTAGCCCGCGTTTCAGAGGAAGAGTGGAAAGGGGGAGGGGAGAGGGGTATGAGAGAGAAGGAGGGGAGAGGTAGAGTGGAGAGGGGAATGGGAGAGGGAAAGTGGGGAGGGAAAGTGGAGAGGGGGAGGGGAGAAGGAAAGTTGAGAGGGTGAGTGGAGAGGAGGTGTGTGGAGAGGGTATGCGCATGCGCAGTAAGGGTGGTCACGCCGCACACCACCACCACCACCACCACCGGATTGAGCTCCGCCTTAAGATACTTCGCATCTAAAAAGTTTTCTCCTTGGCTGCAACACTACAGCGGCCGCATGTAGAGCCACGGCCAGACTGGAAAGACGCGCGCGTTCCGCAGAAGGAACGCGCGCGTCTTTCCAGAGCGGCCGTGGTAGAGCGTGCTGCATGACATACGCGCTTGCTATCTGTCGCGTGCGCGTGGTTAATCATTCCCATGGTCATCCACTGAAGCGCAACGATGCATGGCTGTTGCTGTGCACCAAACTGCAAGTCAAATTATGACGGAGGGCCAAGTGTACGAGTGCACAGATTTCCTTCAGACCCAATTATGCGGGCAGCGTGGACCAGAACTGTTCCCCGGAAGGACTTCTTGCCAACGAAGTACACAGTGGTAAGCATTCCTTCTCTGTGTTGTTTATCAGGGTTTTCAGATATATCGATTTTGTTAGCATAGTGTCCAAAGTATCCGTTGATGGTTGCACGCTAGATGGGAATTCCGCACTTGTCGGCACGCTTGTTCTGCGTTGGTCGAGCTCATGTTTCTAACATCTTTTTATTTTGTTTTAGCTCTGTGAAAAGCATTTCTTGCCATCGGATTACTTCAAGACGACATCTTACACAGACGTAAAGACAGGAAAAGTTGTCGAAGTCACCCTGAAGAACAGTCGTCTGAAGCAAACTGCAGTGCCGAGCTTGTTTCCCAACTGCCCTGCCTACTTATCGCGTCCGCAGCCATGCGTTCGGGAAGCACCGGATGTGAAAAGAGCGCGATTGGAAGCCGCTTGATTGCACAATGCAATAATGCTTTCGCTGCAAAGGCCAGCAGAAGAGGAAACCAAAAATAAGCTCAGTAGTTTTGCGGACTTGCTCAACGCCTTGCCAGGATTTGAGCATTCAGACTTCTGGACTGTAATCCACAAGGACTCCAAGGTTTACTTTTTGGACTTCGCTCTCCATTCTGCTCCAACCATCCGCACTTCGGTGAATGTGTCTACTGACCTTCGCATTGAAGTATTTTTTGGTGAAACGGTCGTGAGAAATTGTGATGATGTGCTAGTTCCTGAAAAGATATGTGACTTAAGAGATTTGAAGAGAGTGCTAGAGATCATCGAACAGACTCGCAAGGATATCAGCGCGGCGCCTTCTGAGAAAGCCCCTCATCTACTGAGATTGGTGTCGACGTTACTAGAGCAAGTAAGCGGCGAACATTTTGCATGCGAGTTGCGAGAATGGCATTTGGAGGTGCTGAAATTCTTGAAGAGTCAAGTTGATCTCGTTTTGAATAATGCCAGCCGTTATCCCCCAGATTTGTTGGATTTTTCTAGCCTTTTGTTCACCATTTCCCCTCATGCATACAGATTCTTGAGAAATTCGATGAAGCTTAAGATACCGCATCCTGATACTATCAGGAGACTGTGTTCATCGTGTGATATTAACCCCGTAAAGGAGCAGCAAGAAGCTAGCTTTCTTTCTTATGCCAAGCGGATTGTAAGCACACTTAAAGAGCATGAAAAGACTGTGACATTAATGCTTGATGAGGTTCATCTGCAGTCTTTTTTTCGATTACAAGGCTGTCTTTGTAACTGGCGCTGCGACAAATTCATCAACTGCGGCAAAGACTGCCCACGTATCTATGATACAGAGCCTTCTTTCTTCAAACAAGGATGTTGTACACAATCTTCCCGTGGCGCAAATTGATGCTAAGGCACTACATGACTTCCTTCGGAAGCTTATTCTTGATCTCGAGGCATCTGGTTTTAGAATAATCGCAGTGATCTCAGACAATAACTCCATAAACAGAAAAGCTATGTCCTTCTTCGCTAAGCCCGCAAGTGTCAGCATTGTTTACCAGCATCCTGCTGACTCATCGCGACCCCTGTTTTTCGTGGCGGACCCAGTTCACATACTAAAGTGTATAATAAATAACTGGCTCAATCAACGAAACATTGGAAAATGCATGTACTTTCCTGAACCAAAAAGTAATGAGGCTGAACCAAAGATACTTACAGCATCTTTCAAGGTATTGTGCGAGTTGCACGAAGCTGAAAAGCATGAGCTCCTGAAGTTAGCGCCAACTCTCACTTTGAAAGCGCTGAACCCCTCGAACATGGAACGACAGGACGTTAAGCTTGCACTAAAGGCTTTTAACTCATCTACTGTTGCTGCTCTCAGTACCGCAACGTTCCAGCATGCTAAGGAAACATCTAGGTACATTGACACCATATTGACTTGGTGGAACATTGTTAACGTAAAGACGCCAAGAAAAAGACAGCGTTTGCGAGATCATTTGCAAGGCCCAATAGTATCATCGTTGTGTCCGCAGCTCGAGTTCCTGCAAAAAATATTTGAGTGGCTTGATCACTGGGAAAGCCTCAGACATGACAATGGCCGCCTTACACGTGAAACGCACGCAGCTTTCAGCCACACTACCACGCCTTGCACGAACTAGCCATATTGCCACGTGTGTTTCTTTATCACTTTTGCTATATTCGGTTTTCGGCCACAAAGACTGTCGGCAACGCTCAGCGCGAACCGCGCCTCATTGTTCGAGAACCATCGCGATCATTGTAGATCGTTTTGTTAAGATTGCGCGCAAGACGCGCACACTCGAGGTTATTCTAGAATTTGCACGACAGCCAGCGATAACGCTGGAATATTCGACGGCACATGTTTAAATGCCGACGCGCTTCACCGCTTGTCAGTTGATCGACGGTCGACGCTCTGTTCGCCGCTATCAGTTTATTGCTGTAAGCTGGAGTTTCATTTTCCCGGCCACAAGTTCGGCCTAATAAAGAGTTTCATCTCGGACGTGCTGACTGCTGCCTTCGTCGACGTCACGACCACGTGACATCTGGTGGAGATGCTGCTTCTTCCATGATCCGGACGCCCCCGCGAAGCGCTGACCCAAGCCCAAGCCGCGAGGAGGACGACGGCAAAGAAAACCCGGATCGTCGAACAAGCCGCAGGCAGAAGGGACTGCAGCCAGAGTACGGGCTCCTTCCCGAACAAACCAGGCAGCCCCAGGTCCCAACACCGACCGCAGCGACGATGACCGACCCCGTGCAGCCTGCGCCGATCTTACTCCGGCAGCCCAAGGAGCCGCCAGCCTTCCGCGGGTCGTTATTCGAAGACCCGGAAACCTGGCTCGAGACTTTCGAAAGGGTCTCAACATTCAACACCTGGGACTCCGAGGACAAGCTGCGCCACGTTTACTTTTACCTTAAAGACGCAGCAAGGACCTGGTTCGAGAATCGGGAGTCCACTCTTCGAACTTGGGACGCCTTTCGCAGCGCTTTCCTGCAGACGTTTGCAAGCGTCATCAGAAAAGAAAGGGCCGCAGCCTTGCTAGAGACGCGGGTCCAACTTCCAAATGAATGCGTTGCCATCTTTGGAGAGGAAATGACCAGACTGTTCCGTCACGCTGACCCAGCCATGCCCGAGGACAAGATAGTCAGGTTGCTCATGCGAGGGGTAAAGCAAGAGCTCTTCGCTGGGCTGATGCGGAACCCACCCTCGACAGTTCAAGAATTCATCTCTGAGGCGACGACGATTGAAAAGACGCTGGAAATGCGCAACCGCCAGTATAATCGCCGATCGATTCAAGACAGCCCAGCTGTTCATGCCGTCGGCTCCGACGACCTGCGTGAAACGATCCGAGCGATCGTGCGGGAAGAACTGCGCAAGCTATTACCCTTACCACAGCCTGAAGTTGTCTCGATTGCTGACATCGTCCGAGAGGAACCGAGTCAGCGCAGCCGCAGCTGCAAGCAGTGAGCTATGCTGCTGCAGCCCAACGCAACGCCCCCCCTCCTCGCCCACGTCAAGACGCCGCGCCGCCCCAGCAGTTCCGCCGCCAGGCACCACCGCCGCCGCCACCGACGTCATACCGCCCGCCAGCCGGCCAGCGATACACGGCAAGGAAGACCGACGTTTGGCGCGCCCCTGACAACCGCCCGCTCTGCTACCACTGCGGGGAGGCCAGCCACACGTACCGCCGCTGTCAGTACCGACAGATGGGGTTTCGAGGATTCGCCGTCAACGCGCCGCGCCCGCATCCAGGCGAACGGCCTCGCGACATCGACGACTACCTCACCGGAACACAGTGGCAAGAACGACGACCTTCCCGCTCGCCTTCGCCGGGCCGCTACATGTGACCGCACCGCCGGCAGTACACTGGCCCAAACCGGGGCCGGTCGCCTAGCCCGTATCCGGGAAACTAAGGGCAGCAACCGATGGAGGTGCGGTTGCTGTACGACGAAATGCCGAAGATCCTCCGCGGCCGCCGCCAACGACAACGCGACGAGACCTGCAGAACACGACGCGAAGCAGACGAAGCCCTGCCGACGAAACCTCGCGGGTTGAAGAAAACCCGACGACGCAACATAGAAGCAGCGGAACATACCGACGCAGCCGTGACCCGACGCCGCGACCCAACCGCAACGCAAGACGACGAACTAGCGACCTCGACGTTATCATCGACGGCCACAACGTCACCGCTCTCGTCGACACTGGGGCCGACTTTTCCGTCGTCAGTGGGCCATTCGCCACCAAGCTGAAGAAAGTAAAGACCGCTTGGAGTGGACCCGAAATCCGGACAGCTGGAGGCCACCTGATAACGCCGATAGGTGTCTGCACGGCGAGAGTCACCATCAATAACGGGACAGATCCTGCGAGCTTTGTAATCCTACAAAACTGCTCCAGGGATGTGATACTTGGAATGGACTTCCTAAGTGACCATGGCACCGTCATCGACCTGAGGTCTGAGTCGATAACACTAACCTCAGACAAAGCGCTCCCGCCCCGCGCGACGTCAGGGAACCATGCATTGAATGTGATAGAAGAGCAGGTGACCCTTCCGCCGCGTTCTAGCGTCATTATTTCCGTCGGCACCGAAAAACCTGCGTACCTTGAAGGCGTCATCGAGGGCGATCAGCACCTACTCCTGAACCGTCAAATTTGCGTCGCACGAGGTATAGCCGAGCTGCGTGACGGTAAAGCAAAGGTAGTGCTGACAAACTTCAGCCACGAATATAGGCACCTCAACATTGGTACGACGGTCGCCTACATCGAAGAATGTGTAGCCGCCAGAGATGCTTTCGCCCTCTTCGATGCTGCCGAACCTGCTTCGACGAGTCGAGGTCCCGAACCAGATGTCGACGTCAACCCGAGCCTTCCGAAGGTCAAGCAAGACCAGCTCAAAACCCTGCTCCTGCAATACAAGGACTGCTTTTCATCGTCGTCCAGACTTCGGCAGACACCGATCGCAAGACATCGCATCATAACAGAAGAAAGTATCACGCCACTTCGTCAGAGCCCGTACAGAGTTTCGACGCGAGAACGTGAGGCCATAAAGAAACAAGTCGACGAAATGCTACGCGACGACATAATCCAGCCTTCAAAGAGTCCGTGGCCGTCACCCGTGGTGTTAGTGAAGAAGAAGGATGGGACCCTACCTTTCTGCGTCGATTATCGTCGCCTGAATAAAATCACGAAAAAGGATGTGTACCCTCTCCCACGTATAGACGACGCCCTAGATCGACTCCACAACGCGAAGTACTTTTCTTCGATGGACCTCAAGACCGGCTACTGGCAAATCGAAGTCGACGAGAGACCGAGAAAAAACTGCCTTCATAACACCGGACGGCCTGTTCGAGTTCAAGGTCATGCCCTTTGGTCTTTGCTCGGCACCTGCAACTTTCCAACGCATCATGGATACTGTATTAGCTGGCTTGAAGTGGCAGACTTGCCTTGTTTACTTGGACGACGTCGTTGTGTTTTCCTCGAATTTCGACGAACACCTCCAGAGACTTCAATCCGTACTTCAAGCAATCAAGAACTCCGGGCTCACCCTGAAGCCGGAAAAGTGCCGCTTCGCGTACCAGGAGCTCTTGTTTTTGGGCCACGTGATCAGCAAGACTGGAGTGCTCCCAGACCCGCAGAAGACAGCTGCCATCGCCGCTTTCCCGCCACCCACCGACAAGAAGGCCGTGCGCCGATTTCTCGGCTTGTGCGCCTATTACAGACGCTTTGTCAAAGACTTTTCACGGATAGCCGAGCCACTAACGCAGCTTAGAAAGACCGACGTCGAATTCAGGTGGCAAACAGCGCAAGTCGAAGAATTTCATGAACTCAAACGACGCCAGCGGACACCTCCGATACTTGCGCATTTCGACGAATACGCCGATACGGAGATTCACACCGATTCAAGCAGCGTAGGACTCGGCGCCGTCCTTGTGCAGCGGACCGGTGGACTGGAAAGGGTTATCAGTTATGCTAGCCGGTCGCTGTCTAAGGCAGAGGCCAACTATTCCACAACAGAAAAGGAGTGGCTCGCCATCATCTGGGCTACGTCAAAGTTTCACCCCTACCTCTACAGCAGGCCCTTCAAAGTTGTGAGCGACCATCACGCCTTGTGTTGGCTAGCTAACTTGAAGGACCCTTCAGGTCGCCTCGCACGGTGGAGCCTAAGACTTGAAGAGTTTGACATTACCGTCGTGTACAAGTCCGGAAGGAAACACTCCGACGCCGACTGCCTGTCTCGTGCCCCTGTCGACCCACCACCGCCCGACGACCCGGATGATGACAGCTTCTTGGGAGCCATAAGTGCCGACGACTTCGCCGAACGACAGCGAGCCGACCCGGAACTGAAGGGCCTTGTGGATTATCTCGAGGGCAGGACCACCGTTGTTCCGAAGGTATTCACGCGGGGACTGACGTCGTTTTTCTTGCGCAACGGTGTTCTCCTAAAGAAGAACTTCACACCGCTTCGAGCAGATTACCTTCTCGTGGTACCCTCGACATTGCGGCCAGAGGTCCTCGAGGCTCTCCACGATGACCCGACGTCTGGACACCTGGGTGTTTCTCGCACGCTAGCAAGAATACAGGAGAAGTACTACTGGCCACGCCTTTCCGCCGACGTCACCCGTTACGTAAAGACCTGCCGGGACTGCCAGCGACGCAGGACACAGCCCACTAGGCCAGCCGGAATTCTGCAGCCTATCGAGCCACCTCGACGGCCGTTCCAGCAAATCGGGATGGACCTACTGGGGCCGTTCCCGACGTCCAATACCGGAAACAAGTGGATCGTCGTGGCAACTGACTACCTCACCCGCTACGCCGGGACAAAGGCTTTGCCCAAAGGCAGTGACGCCGAGGTAGCCAAGTTCTTCGTGGAGCATATCGTCTTGCGTCATGGCGCCTCTGAGGTCCTCATAACAAAAGGGAGAGTTGGGCTAGTTGGTTTGCGTTCATATTGAAACAGCGCAAAAGACGAGGACACAGAAAGACTAGACAACACAAGCGCTGACTTTTTTTGCGCTTGTGTTGTCTAGTCTTTCTGTGTCCTCGTCTTTTGCGCTGTTTCAATATGTCCTCATAACAGACAGAGGTACCGCCTTTACTGCGGACCTAAGTCAGGCGATCTTCAAATAGAGCGAGACGAGCCACCGCCGCACTACCGCCTACCACCCGCAGACCAATGGCCTCACCGAGCGTCTAAATAAGATCATCGCCGACATGCTGGCCATGTACGTCGACGTCGAACACAAGACATGGGACGCCATCCTTCCTTACGTGACCTTCGCGTACAACACGGCCGTACAAGAAACGACACAGATGACGCCATACAAGTTGGTCTACGGACGGAGCCCGGCAACGACGCTCGACGCCATGTTATCAAACGTGACCGACGAGGAAAACATCGACGTGACCACCTACCTACAGCGCGCCGAAGAAGCACGACAGCTTGCCCGCCTACGGATCAAGAACCAGCAGACGACTGACAGCCGCCGCTACAACCTTCGACGACGCCACATGGAATACCAACCCGGCGACCGTGTATGGGTATGGACGCCAATACGCCGACGGGGACTTAGTGAGAAGCTTCTTCGACGATACTTCGGACCGTACAGGGTACTTCGACGCCTCGGCGCACTCGACTACGAGGTTGTCCCTGAAGGCATAACGAACTCTCAGCGGCGCCGTGCGCGACCTGAAGTCGTCCATGTCGTGCGCCTGAAGCCATATTACGCGCTTTAGTGAATTTAAGGACTGTACTTGTGCTTATTGTTTATTGAACTTTCTTGGTTTATTCTTGTTATTCTGCTGCCTTCGTCGACGTCACGACCACGTGACAATATACTGCCTGGAAGAGCTTCATTTTGAGTACGTTCTTTTGGGCAAATTTCAAACTGACTCTTGGAAGATCGCTTCGGAAAGTATCGGCAACTGTCGGGTGCGAATTACCATGTGTCAATAAGGCAGATATATGAATCTGAAAACAAACTGCGTTTGCAGAAGGTTTTGGACCTGCCAGATTTAGACATGCTACCAGCTCCGAGTGCGAATACATGGAGGACAGGTGTGCCGTCTGCGCACGGCCAATTTGACGTCGCTGTGACTGATTCTGATCTTGCAGGGAAAACCTTGTGACTGATTCGGATCTTGCAGGGAAAACCTTGTGATGCAAGACGTCGACGTAGATGATGCTGAGAATGCATTAATCACGAAGATGTCGAGGGGTGGGCTGAAGTTTAACGCTGTGCTGTTTACTGAAATTATATTAGATAAACTCAGGGCACCAGAATACTCTGCGCGATTTCTCAGCCTTCCCATGGAGAAAGACACTCTTGTCAGCCTTGTGTTCTCTGCCCTTGCAGACTATGAGGACCTAGATGTGTGTGATTCTGGTCATTCTGCACAGGAAGTAATGGAGCATGTTGTAAGTGCTGCAGCGAATACACTGCTGAACAACTTGTGCTGCACAGAAAACGACAAATTACGTAATGCCAAGAATGAGCTTGAAGACCTTGAAGACCTGAGAGCTGTTTCTCGTTCCTTATGTATTATTCATGATGCTCTGTTTTTTGGAAGATATTTGTATGCTTTTGTTGACAGAACCCTTGTAAAAATTGTGTGCCGTAGCTAGGCTTCACTTGCGCACAACATCATCATATAAACGATGCATTTTGTCCATTCTAAATACTATCGTTGAAGCGCATTGTGATAGTTCTTTATCATTGGAGCTCTCCATGTTACCGCATTTCACCATTGCGTACTTTAATTTTGCACTGAGGGGAGAAATTTTGTTTTTGGCTGGGTCTTCGCCATTATCTCAACATTTTATGAAGAACAAAGTGACCAGCAAACAGGGCGGGTGGAAATAAAAAAAAACACGATCAGAGATTGTACAAGAAGGCTGAAGCTCGTTTTGTGCGAATCATTTGTGCGTGGCGCTATTATGATAAAATGTACACCAATAAAATGAACCTTGATATTCTTGTGTCTAGCCCTGTCTTACAAAATGCAAAAATGCACATGATCAGTGCAAATGCACGCTTTAAACTGTTTCTTGAAGAATGGAGTTTTTTCTAATTTGTCATTAAAGTATACTATGTGCCTTCACTGTGCTGTTCTGCTCTTTCGTAGTCACTTCAGTCTACGACTAAAGTGACAAAGTTTGCTTTCTATAGCCTTTGTCAAGCATTCACGCCCAAAAGCACAATAAGAGATGTAATGTTACGATACACACAAAAACAATGTTTCTAGCACATTATTCTAAGTAAAGGGTAAGAGAATGACGCTTGTTATGATGGTGTAGATTGCGGTGAACCGGCGCGAGGTACCTATTTCTTGCGTTCAAAATACGTGTCTTGCGTTGGGGCCGAAGCATATACAGTGCTGGATGTTTAAACTTGGAGGACAGCGCTAATTTTTCGAAGCCATAAACAGCGACTCGCAAAGTGACTACCTGCAAGCGCGACGAACCTAGACGCGTCGAAGCCAATGGTCCGGCCCACCTCGTTAGCGTGACGTCACATCGGCGTTCGGAGGCCTTGATATTTTTTCTAGGCGGCTTTGGCTCATCGCGGCGTTGTGCAGGAGAGAATTTCGGCATGTCTAGCCCGCGTTTCAGAGGAAGAATGGAAAGGGGGAGGGGAGAGGGGAAGGTGAGAGGGTGAGTCGAGAGGGGAAAGGGGTAGATGACAGGGGGATTGGTGAGGGGGAGTGGAGAGGAGGTGTGTGGAGAGGGTATGCGCATGCGCAGTAAGGGTGGTCACGCCGCACACCACCACCGGATTGAGCTCGACCTTAAGATACTTCGCATCTAATATCGTGTGAGTCACGTACATGTTTCATGAAAATGTCCTTACTGGTTTGAAAGCACTGATAACTCGTATTTTAAGGTAGAAGATCAAAAGGCGTATTGTAGAGCACTGATTATGTGGGATCTTGGCGTTGAAGAGCGTTTTCATGATGATCAAAGAAGCTAATTTCATGTTAACGGACTCATGACGACTCACTCAGACTCAGCTGAAGCCGTGAGTATGAGCATGAGTGAGTCCGGCTGAGTTATATGTTCGTGAGTTTGAGTGCGTGTGAGTCTGGTTAAGGAAGAGTTTAATGAATCAGATTCCGAGCGAGTCCTGTTGAGGAAAATTTTGGTGAGTCCGAGTCCGAGTGAGCTCTCGGAGAAAAATATCTTGAGTGAGCCTGAGACAGCTCGAAATTATTTGCCGACGTTGCACATAATCGTGGTCATACCATTGTCGATGCGTGATAGGGGAGATGGCTATGCACATGACAAACGGGTGGACCTGAAGTGGGCAAAGTAGGCATATAATGCATGAACCATAAAAAATTGACAGCAAGTTTTTCCTTGTGTAAAGCAGTCATATAACGTTTAAATACTGCCCAAGTAGCTCACCTGAAGACAACGTCAGCTCCTTGTCGGAAACTCTGCCTCCAAATGTTTTCGATATGTACGACACAGAGCCGTGAGGATTTACTGCAACCAAGTACTTTAATGTTGAGTCCTGCTTATAGTTGCTTTTGAAAGGGTTTGCAGCGCAAGCACGGTAGTGCTGAAGGAAAGGTATACAAGCGAGGAACGGAAAGCAAAGAGGGACGACACGAGCGCTGACTACCAACTGGTTTTATTGTTCGCGACGTCACGTTACTGACATTACTGGTCACGTTACTGACGTCTGCTTGATAAAAGTTTTACCTCTGTGTGTATATGTACGTGTGTGCCGCGAACAATAAAACCAGTTGGTAGTCAGCACTCGTGTCGTCCCTCTTTGCTTTCCGTTTCTCGCTTTTAAACCTTTCCTTCAGCACGACCGTGCTTGCGCTGCAAACCCTTTCAATGTGCATTTTAACCGACTGGCTCAAATAGCCGTTCTTCTTCTTATAGTTGCTCCATACAACTTGCTGCGTGTCAAGATTAAGGGGCCTGAAGGAGAAAACATTCCGCAAACTGTTGAATGCACATTGCAGCTAATGTCAGTACAATAATGACTCAAAGCCATCAAGAAGAAACATAATTAACAAAAGGGTAGCTTGCCTGGCAGCAGAGACTTCTGTGCAGTCAATGATTGCATGTAGTCATCTCGGGAAGTTCTCTTTTTCTGTGAGCCAGCTTTGGCAGATTTCGCGAGTAGGAAAAGCTATTAGCTTCTCACAGAGACAGTGCATGGCTTTAAGAATCTGTTTGAAATTCTGGCTTATAGTATTTGCACTGACATCAAACCTATAAGCTAAATCCTGAAATGGCAGGTTGTGCCGAAGCTTCATGAGAAAAGCCAAGAGCTGCACTTCATGTGGAAACTTATACCGAGCAGATGGTAGCACTGGCGACACCGTTGTCAGTACGGAAAAAAATACCTCCTTGGGCATAACTGTAGAAACAGCACTAAAAGACGGGCCAAAAAGGACACAAACAACGGCGCTGACTAACAACCAAATGTGTTTTATTCTTCCCGTCTTTTAGCGCTGTTTCTACAGTTAGGCATGAACCAACCAGCCCAAATGCGTACCTTATTACTCCTTGGGCAGTCCTGAAAAAGAGGAGGCTATCGATGACAATGCCTACTAAGCAAATGACTAAGAAAAGATGGTAAACTGACATACCAGTGTAGAAACGCACTTGTGTGTCGCTCATGAACTTTGCCAGCTTTTGGCCCTTTTCTTTTTCCTGAAGCTCAGAGCACTGCTGCCTGAGTTTCTTCACTTTTGCCTCAAGCATCTCAATCCTCTTAACCTTATCTAAACAGGTCATGCTTGCTGTATTTTCCGTTTGCGCTTCGCCTGAGTTTTTCCTGAAAGGAAAAAAAAGCTTAAGTTTAAAGTATTTGATAAATGCAATGGCAGCAAATTCTGGCGGATGCTATCACCCTTACGAGCAGGTAGCAAGTGCTTCGGCGATGGGCTGCTCAGTCGCCGATGCGTCCGCTCCTTCGGCAACGTTATCGGCCTCAGATTCGATAGCATCTCGTTCAGGATCAGCGGTATCGGCGACAGGCTCTGCGACAGTGTCGGCGCTGGCTTGTTGCGCCGCGCTTGTGAACGCATGTTTTTCCGACAGAGCCTGATGTTTGGTGTAGCTGCGGAGAAGGATAGCGGTTACGCAGGTGATAATTTTACACACACTGACCGTTCCTGTTTCCGCCTCGAAGCCTCTTTCGCTCTATCGTCGTGCCAAAAGACCGTCGGTGTATAGTCGACGTGAAGTGGGTCTTTGCTAGCTGCGCCTGCGCGAATATTCAGTTCTCGATATATTATTCGTAGCAAATTCACGCGTAAGCTTTCTATTAGTGCGGAATACACACGTACCAGTGATGAAATGGTCTTCGCACACTCTGGCTCCAACGTTCGGTATCGAAAGGCTACCTGTCGCTGTGGCTCTCTTCCAAGCCGCGGCCCACCTCATTTTTCTTCATTCCACGGAAATCCATACATGCGTTTGCCTTTGACGCTCGAGTTGGAGCAGCCAACGGCTGAACAACCGACCATGGTTTTGCAAGGCGGAGACAAACGGCTGACCGCACGCGCGAATGCCGAACAATACGAGGCCTACGGCGGAGCGGTTCGCCGTGACGCCGTCTGCTTGGCTCGAACCGGAAACCGGCAGCAGACGACGCATAACCATGCCCGTGAATCCAACCTAATCTATTCGCAATTTTCAGCTACGGTGGCGCCGACACGCGGCAGCCGGAGAAAGCCGGGATCCGGTGATAGAACGAAAACTTGCCTGGCGACAACGTGAGGTCTGTGCTTCGTCGTCATTGTGTCCTGCAACTTCTTGTGTGTGCGGCCAGTGAATTACGATGGATATTGTTGGTGCAACATTGTGAAACCTTTGCGCTGCAGTACAAGAGAAATTGTGTGTGCTCCGTGCGACAACGTTCAAACCTTACACCGTGAAAGGCGTCGTAAACGTGCTCATTTTTTTCTTGAGCAGGCGAGTGAAAAAGCTATGGGCTATCCACGTGCCCATCGGGAAGCTTTCCACACAGAAAATGATGGTTTGCATCGCACATTTCAAATCGGCTGACTTCTGGGACGCAACTGATTTGCTCGGATTTTAGGTGCCCAAACCACGATATAATTATGAGACACGCTGTCGTGAGGAGTTCCGGATTAATTTCGACCACATGGGGTTCTTCAGTGTGCTCCTAAGTATAAGCACAGGGGTGTTCTTTTACATTTCGCCCCCATAGAAATTCGGCCGCCGAGGGCGGTAATCGAACCCGCGTCAACATGCAGCGCGACACCTTACGTGCCATGCTACCACGGTGTAATCCTGGGACACAACAGGCTAATGCTCTTCTTTTAAATGCGAAGCATTTCTTAGCGAACTTCTGCGACTTTGAGCATATCTATCTATCTATCTATCTATCTATCTATCTATCTATCTATCTATCTATCTATCTATCTATCTATCTATCTATCTATCTATCTATCCGCCTACGAAAATCGGATGTATACCAAAATTGGTGTGGCATAACATGACCTTATTACGAACATAAATGACAGGTCATAACTCGAAAATCATGACAATCATGTCATGAACAGCATGATTTACATTCCACGGCCTTTGGGCTCTTGAGGCCGTTCCGTCAATTTCATGTACACCAAAATTGGTATGGCGTGACAAGCGTTCATGATGAACCTAATGACAGGTCCTAACGTGCAAATCATGGCACGCATGTCATGTGCAGCATGATTTACATGACATGGCCTCGGGGCGCTCGCGGCAGTTTAAGTGAATGGATATATACGAAAACTGGTATAACGAGACATTTCTGTATGACGAACATAAATGACATGTGGAAACATGTAAATCCTGACATGCATGTCATGTACGAGATGATTTACATGCCACGCTCATGACGCACTCGCGGCCGTTTCGCTAGATTGATATACACCAAAATTGGTATTACGCGATGTGACTGTACGAAGAACATGAATAACTGTTGGTAACATGAAAACCATAACATCCATGTCATGATTTACGTGCCACGCTCATGGTGCATTCGCGACCGTTTCGCTAGCTTGATATACACCAAATTGGTATTGCGCGATGCGACTGTATGACGAACGTAAATGAGAGGTGGTACATGAAAATCATGACATGCAAGTCATGTACGACATGATTTACATGCCACGCTAATGGTGCATTCGCGGCTGTTTCGCTAGTTTGATATGCACCAAAATTGGTATTGCGCGACGCGACTGTATGACAAAGATAAATGACAGGTGTTAACTTGAAGATCATGATACGCATATCATTTACGACATGATTTACACGCCACGCTCATTGTACGATCGCGGCCGCTTCGCTAGCTTGATATACTCCAAAATTGGTATTGCGTGACGCGACTGCATGACGAACATAAGTGGCAGGTGGTAACATGAAAACCATGATATGCATGTCATGTATGGCATGATTTACATGCCCTACTCATGGAGCACTCGCGCACATTTCGCTCGTGTGATATACACCAAAATTGGTATTGCGCTATGCGACTGTATGACGAACATAAATGACCGGTCCTAACATGCGAATCAAGTTATGCATGTCATGTACGGTATGATTTACATGACACTCTCATGGTGCGCTTCCGGCCGTTTTGTTAGCTGAATATATACCAAAATTGGTATGGCATGACACGAGTGCGTGATGAACATAAAGGCAGGTCATGCATTGTATACAGCAGAATATACGTTTCACTAGCATGGTATATACCAGATTGTGCATGCATGCATGCATGGCAAACGTGCGATATATGGTGAACTAGATGCCATCGCATGAATGACTTCATTTGCCTCAAAGACAAACAAGACGATGTATGCAGCTCTTTGCTGGCTGCTTCGCATTACATCGATTCCCACAGTGCGTGGGATCTGCCGGATGTTTTTGTTTAGTTTCTTTTTTTTTTTGCTTCAGTTACGAGACGACCGTCAATAAAACTGTGCCTTTGCGAGTGAAAAACACATCAAAACAGCCTGCCGCAACTGATGCCCGCGAGCGGCAGCTGGCCGGACGCCGCGGCCGTCCGTGATCAAGCGCGAGCTCACCGTAGAGCACTGAAGTTTTCGCGACACGATTGAGATTGTACTCTTATGCCTCGCGCCGACACACGCAATCAGTTATCTGAACACCCCCCCCCCCCCCCCCACCGCCTCATAAATATGAAGAGAAAAGGCGGAAGCGAAGCAAATCGGTTGGGCGAGACGGCCTAAAGTGCCACTGTTTACCTGCGAAATGCCCTCGCATCGTAGTTCTCGGTCTAGCAAGTGGCTTGGCAGCCGGCGCTGCTTTGAATCAGTACCACACTGGAAGCACCGCATTATTGAATTAGGCATTAGTTCGCATAACGAAACACTTGTAGCCCAGCTTTTTCATGCCACCAATAGCAGCAATACCGGCAAGTGCCTCGGCATCCTTGGCCGGTAAGCACCGATCCGTGCGGTAAGGAACCGACCGGCGGCATCAGCGGAGCGACGTTACCTGTCTCCCGCGCTGCTTACCGCTATCCGTGCTATCGCCGGACCGGGCAGATGAGAAACATATGCCGAATTAGACGCACGCCAGACCAGCGCTTCTAGAATACTACAGTTTGAAAACTCAGCCCTGTTGTGCGGCTCCGCCGCAAGCGGAAGTGGCGAGTGACGCTGTAGTCGCGTCGCGTCAGGCATAAAGTCCCTCTATCTTTGAAAAGTAACGAAAGGTTTTGATCCAGCCGCAGCGCCCTGCGATAGGCCGGTTGGCGACACGTGACCTTTTCCCCTTCGCGCCTCGCCCAAAGGGTCTAGCGGCGGCAACGCTGTACCGGCGAGAGGTATGGATGACTGTGTTTTCAAGCGTGGAGTAGGGTGATTTTAGGAAGTAGAGAGTGCTTCACGCGCCTCTGTCGTATTTTTGTTGCAAACTAGAAGAGTTTATGTACCTGACGTTGAGTGGACGCAGGAATTCTGCGTTTGAACTTAATTTTTGGAGCGTGACGTTCTAGTATGTCGGGTCTCTATGCCTTCGGTTGTTTCACCGCGCGGAGGACGGAAAATAGTTTTTTTTTTTCGTTCCTCGCGGTGACAAAAATATATGCTGAAGGAAGGTATGACCCAACAAAATCAGTCGCAATAAATTTATGCCCACGGAAAACACCCGGCTATGCGAAGTAAGTGATATTGTAATGGTTATAACTGCAAGCAGCCTTTCCCCTGGCCGGCGTGCTTGTGTTCGTGCATATGCATGAACATTATCTCAGCAACGCTATTATTGCTTCGGCATCCTTCATGTGGTATGCAGAGTCACACCCCGTATCTCTAACATTAAATAGCTCCGAACCCAATACAGCTTCCTTTGTTTTTCTCACCGGGGTGGCTTCAACACTACAAGCTCACAAGGAAATGGCCATTTGGGATTAGTTTTTTGCTACACCTTGCCATGTTTTGCCGCACTGCTGTGCGAGATCGATCAAGGCTTCTTTGTTGAAGCATTCCGCGTGACGTTTTCCCTAGAGGACCACAATGCTTTTGACAAGTTTGAATAAATATTACTGCAAGACACTGGGAAGAAAAAACTGAAAACATGTATGCCGCACAGAGCATCTTTGCTAATTTGCCAAGGCAGAAGGAACGGAAGCCGCCCTGCAAGCGAATGAGGGGGGATCAGTGCTCACATCAAAACTTCCAAGGAACAAGTTTGTTATGAATTCATGCAATAAAATCTTGTTTTTCAATAAGTATTCTTTTAGTCTCTTGCACCTCTACAAAAAGCCACCTAACTCAGCTTTTCTGGTTGTAGTCTGGTTTCAGGGCCTGTAGGTGTATACATACCCCAAATTTATATGAAATTGCATTAGGTAACATTGCAACATACCTTTATATCTGCGGGACACGGAGGCGGCGGGAATAGTAAAAGGGGGGAGGCTTTGGATGAATGCATGTTAAACATTAAAATGGACGAGACACTACTGGGCATGCTATATTTCCTAGATCTTGAAAGGCACTCAAGTTGCTGATATTCCTCAAATGCAGTGCAACTGCATTTGTGGAATACCCCCCCCTTCTCCGAAGTAAACCTCTTAGAGTATAAACGAAATAAGCTTAGCTTAAAATGCCATGTGACCGTGGGAAGACTTCTGACAAACACAGTCAAACAAATAATAGTGCGTATTTTGCGCTACACACTACAAGAGCACTAGGTCTCGATGAGGTTTCCGAAAGTAGCAGTACGCTCACCACCTGCCGATTTATTCGAACTAGAAAACAAGCACTTTTACCTCACCCAAATACCACCTGCACTTCAAGTTACACTGAATGTCAAAATATCCAAAGAAAAAAAAATAAATGCCCTGCATGACAGCTGCTGTGGGGAACCCGCTCGGAACCTGCTTCGGAAACGCACGTGTTTTATTTCAACGTTTAACGTGCTTGTTAAAGTTATTGTCTCTGTAGTTTCATAATTGATGAGCATCTTAGGCCACAAATGTTAATTATTTAACGGCTCAAACGAGCACTGAGTTCGGTTTCAGGCGCCCGCAATATGCACGGGAGCACGGTGTTAGAAGTACAGGTGGGACGACGCAGCACCGGCGCCATGCGCTCGCTGCGTCGAACTTCGGTTCCTCCGCGACGTCACGCCGCGAGATGGCAGGAGCAGTCAAGAGGCTCACAGCGGCGCGCGCCGGCCTCTCTTCCGACAACGCCACGGTAGAGTGACCTAGAATAGGAGGAGTGTCCAAAGCGCCGCGCGAATACATGGGAGGAGCGAGGGCCTTTTGCGGTGAACTTCCGCGCCGCGGCGCTGCTGTGCCGGACCCGTGGGCTTTCTCAGCGGCGGAAGCCGCGTCAAAGCGGCGAGCGTCTGCTACGCGCGTTATATTTGGCCGCTATTAGCTAAAATTGTGGAAATTTGGCAAAATTTATTACTGCGTCACTGTAACATAATATTGCAGCGACTCATCACACAGACAAACGCGTTTGTGTGTTTTGAAACGGGGTTTTTGTATATATCCTTGCAGCTGGTTTGTCACAGCATTGGTCCACACTTCCGCGGCTGTTTGAGGAACGCATCCTGCGCACACTTCATCGTGAGAAAAGGCGCTTAGCTTACTTTCGTGTGGAATGACGAACGTAACCTTGCTGCAGGAGAGAATAACCTTGAGATAACCAGGAGAACGTAGCACATATGCACGTAGTAACTATGGATCATGCATGCTAACGTGTTTGCACCCTTCATATCCTATCTTTTATTTCGTGCATTCGATTTGTTTTACAAGGCTGCCTCCGGCGCTCTGCTGTTTCAAGCCATTTCATGCGAAGCCGAATGTGTCAGTCTGCGTGGCCGCGGTACCAAAGTAAAAAATTACTCGCGTAACTCGCGTCTCGTTCACTTGGTATACGCGAAAATTGGCACGAAGGGGCACGAATGTACGTATGCCCAACACGACCGATAGGTCATGGCATCACTAACTTGACATGCTTGCCATTTGCGTAACGACTAACAATAATAATATGGGGTATGGCGCGCAAACCCGCTTTCTTTAGCCAGAAATAATTCTGACGATGTGTGGTCTGACGATGTGTGGTCTGACGATTTGTTCCGTCAGGTTATAAAAAACGTGGTGGTCACCAATATCGATGTCAACATGTAAGACTTACCCATACATATTGAAGAACTGACCGCGTAGGTAAAATGTATGCGAAAAAAAAACATGGTTTCTTATGCATTCGCGGGAGATGACTCGAAAACGAAAGCCATCTTTTAGGGGCGAAGCTCCTTAAGGCGGCACCCGTTCGTCCCTCGTAGTCGTAGTCGTAGTAGTCGTAGTGCGTAACCAGTCTTACGCTTTGACCTCCAAGGTGGTGCCGGTGGGAGATTTTTCCTGTGCGTTGTTGAACAATAAAAAATTCGCAGCGTGCGCGTTAACTAAAAGCCGAATTCTTCTGTCTCTCATTCCCCATTAGCAGCCATTGGCATGTTCCAGTAGGAAACGTTAGTAGAAGTAGAAGTGTAAGTGTTAGCTAAAAGCCGACTTCTTCTGTCTCTCATTCCCATTAGCAGCCATTGTTTACCTCCAAGGTAGTGCCTGGTGAGATTTCTCCTGTGCGTGAATAAACAATAAAAATTTTGTTCAAAACGCCGTTGATTGATGAAATAAACCAACGAAAGACGCCAGATGTTTGTAAAAGCAAAACGAAAGAACGCCAGATGTTTCTAAAGCAAAACGAAAAGACGCCAGCTGCTTAACGAAAGACGCCAGATGTTTTCTAAAGCAATGGTTTTCTAAAGAATGAAAATTCACAGCGTACGTGTAAAATTAAAGTGAGCTGCAAGTCGTAATAACTCATCGAACCTTTAGTATAAACGCGCCCGATCTCACGTCGGTGATGATGTACTGGCAGAATTCACGGAAGATTCACGGTTTACCGATGAACCTCCGCAGCTTCGCCCACTCATCATCATTCACTCCGTGGATATGCTGTGATTTTTCGTCAGTCGATGCGTTGAACCTCCCTCGCTCCTCTCCGAAAGCTTTCTGCACATAACGTGGTTTCGGACTGCCCACAGGATCGAAGGCATTGCAAGCTTTCTGCACCTCACCTGCTTTTACATTGCTACATCGGGGGCCATCACGGAGGCAATGTAAAGCGACCATGTCATGTGATGGCGTCAACATATTACGTCACGTTGAATGACGTCATAGTGACGTCACAAGTTCTGTCGACTTCATCGCGTGATGAGTTTGTGCATCACTCGTGCTAGCCACGCGGGACGCCGACGGTCAATTTTGGTGTTTGATGAGGCATCTAAGGCTTTAGCGTTAAAAAAAGACAAACCAAAGAAAATGAACGATAACAGTGCAACATCGTGTATGCCTCACTTTATGTTACGAGCGATCGCCCGAAAACAAACGTGATTCTCAGTTCCCGTCTGCGGGACAGAAGAGGCTTGCTTACCCGTCTGGTCATCTCTTTATATTATTCAAGAGACGAGCAGACTCGCTATTTATGTACTCTCGGAGCTTCAGCACGAAATTGTGGCGGACGCTATATTGAGGTCATCAGGAAAAAGCGGGAAATTGCGGTCGGGTGCCCTGTTGGCGCCCACTCAACTGCCGCAGAAACAATTGTATTTTATGTAACTACTCGTCCACATCTTTTCGTAAAGTCTCTGAGCCGGGTGAACGCTAACCTCCGAGAACCGTGAAAACATGTGAAGTTGAGAATGAGCTGTTTGAAACTGTTTTCATTTGTATGGTGAAGGCTTGAAGCAATGCACGCATCTCACGCGAACATTTCATGCTGACGTTCAGCGATCCATGCAACATGCGATAATATATATATATATATATATATATATATATATATATATTATATATATATATGTAGCGAAGCCTTTGAGTTGTGTAAGGGGTTGCGCTCTCTATAGCCTTCTAGTGGGTCGTCCTCTTGGGCTCTTCCCGCTCGCGCTCTGAGCTCGTGTTCTTGCTTGACTGTCGCCATTGAGCATCGTCGCCGACTGCCGTCTAATAAACACCTCAACAAATTGGTGGAGAGTGCTGTGCTCCCATTCGATGCCCCTGGAGCTACGATCCCGTACCCTACCAACTACCATGCCTCAAGACGCTGCTCAGCAAACGCCTCCTCCAACAACGACCTTCTGCCCCGGTGTCCCCCGCATCCGCGACCCCCCTATCTTCACCGGCGCGGATGGGACCGACGTTGAGGACTGGCTTGCGATGTACGAGCGTGTCAGCGTACCCAATAAATGGGACGAGGCAGGCAAACTCAGCAACTTGGTTTTCTACCTCGCGGGTGTGGCGGGCCTGTGGTACAACAACCACGCCACCGATTTCCCCACGTGGTCTGCTTTCAAGACCGCCATCATCGACGTGTTTGGCCGCCCTGCCCTTCGTAAACTGCAAGCCGAACAACGTTTACGTGAACGAGCTCAGCAGACCGGTGAGTCCTTTACGAGCTACATAGAAGACGTCCTGGACTTGTGCAAGAAAGCCGACGCAGCTATGCCTGAGTCTGACAAGATCCGCAACGTTATGAAAGGCATCGACGACGACGCCTTCACTATGCTGCTCGCCAAGAACCCTCGTACTGTGGCCGAGGTGATCACGCTCTGCCAAAGCTACGAGGAGCTGCGCCGGCAGCGGTTGCTGACCCGTCGACCTGCATCACGCGACGCCGATCTCGCTGGCTTGTCGGCCATTTCTGATCAGTCCGCCTTGCTAGCCGAGATCAAGTCCTTTGTGCGCGACGAAATTGCCCGCCAGTTCTCCCTACTGGCCTTCCCTCAGCAGCAGCATGTTGAGCAGCCATCGACCACGCTGCTGCCTCCCTTACGCCGCGCTATTCAGCAGGAAATCGCGGAAGTCATGCCGGAATACCACCAGCCCCCTCCGGCGCCTGCACCGCTCAGTTACGCGCAAGTTGTAGCCAGGTCACCCCAAGCGATCTCTGTGGCTGCCCCACTTACTTACGCCGAAGCCGTCGCCAGACCTCAGGCCTTTGAAGCGAGTGTGCCGGCTGCGTTTGCCGACGTCATACCTGGGCCACCGATGCAGCCCATCATGCAGTCGTATCAGCAGACGCCTCGTCCACCGCGTCCTGCGTCATGGATAGGACCTACCCCGACGAATCGATGGCGCACTTCTGACAACCGCCCGATCTGCTTCGCGTGCGGTTGCGCCGGTCATGTTGCCCGCTATTGCAATCGCGTGCAGCCGCCTCGTGTCGGCTCAACCATCACCAGCCAGTCAAGCCGCCCGTATTACGCTTCACCGCCGCCTATGTCACCGTCGTCTCGCTCAGCTCCATCTACACGCCGTTCGCCGTCACCACGACGCCGATCACTGTCACCGATGCGGCCACGTCCGGTCCCACGTGACCAGGAAAACTAGTCGTCGCAGTCCACGAGGCAAGGGCTGCGACGCTGTCGAACTGCGAAAGCCCTCAGAGAAGCCCATCGAACGTGTTAGACGTGTTTGTGGACGGTGTTCGCGCATCTGCCCTTATCGACACTGGAGCCGCCGTATCCGTTATTGACGCCAAACTTAGCCGATTACTGCGAAAAGTGACGACGCCACTTCCCGTGCTCTCCCTCCGTACAGCAGCGCCCAAAGTATTCACCCTACAGCGGTGTGCACAGCCCGCGTCATGATTAACGATGCTCTGTACGCCGTCGAATTGATCATCATTCCAGCATGCTCTCACGACGTCATCCTAGGATGGGATTTTCTCTCCCACCACGAGGCCGTGATTCATTGCGCACCAGCCGAAATAGAGCTCTCACCATTCTCTGATCTGACGCCGGCTGACTGTCCATCGTCTGTGAGCAAGGTACTCGTCAAAGACGACACCACAGTGCCTGCAAACTCGTCAACGGCGGTATCCGTCTACTGCGCCAGTCTCTCCGACACCGCTGCACTCCTCTCGCCATCTGACCGTGTTTGCACGAGGAAAGGCTTGCTGGTGCCTTTCGCGACCGTGCAAGTCACTCAGGGCAGCGCGTCAATTTTTGTTATCAACCCATCTCCGTACAGTGTTACGTTGGTGCCAGGAGAATGTCTCGGCAGCATGGAACCCCTCGAAGACGCACAAGTTATGGACGAACCAGATGACACGCACTGCCCCAACTCCAGTACGCTCAGTGCTGTTACCACGTCTGGTTCATCGCCCGATGATGTATTCGCTTCTTCCATTGCTGACAACCTTACGCCGGTCCAGCGTTCCCAGCTTCTGGGTCTCTTGGAAGAATTTCGCGCTTCTTTCGATGTCGCTCAAACTTCTCCTCGGCCGCACGTCCACCGTTACGCATCGCATCGACACTGGCGCCCAACCGCCACTGCGGCAACGTCCATATCGCGTATCTCCCACAGAACGCCGCGTAATCAACGAGCAAGTCGACGACATGCTTCGACGCAATGTTATTCGACCATCTAGCAGCCCCTGGGCGTCTCCTGTCGTTCTTGTTGCGAAGAAGGACGGTTCTGTGCGGTTCTGTGTGGACTACCGACGGCTCAACAAGATCACTCGTAAGGACGTGTATCCACTACCGCGCATAGACGACGCGATTGACAGCCTACAAGGAGCAGAATTCTTTTCATCCATCGATTTGCGCTCAGGTACTGGCAGTACCTATGGCTGATGACGCTCGACCGAAGACCGCCTTTGTCACGCCCGACGGCTTGTACGAATTCAACGTCATGCCGTGTGGGCTGTGTAATGCGCCCGACCACCTTCGAGCGCATGATGGATACTATTCTGCGCAACCTGAAATGGCACACGTGCTTGTGCTACCTCGACTACGTCGTTGGTTTTGCTCCAGACTTCTCCACGTATCTTCAACGCCTCCGGCATGGTTTGACGCGTTTGAGCAACGCTGGTCTGCAACTGAATCTAAAGAGTGCCGATTTGCAGCACGGCAGCTCACAATACTCGCTACGTCGTGTCCCAAGGACGGAATTCTCCCAGATCCCGCAAGCTTCGGGCCGTGACCGAGTTCCCGAGACCGACTGTCCGTCAAAGAACTGCGCAGTTTCGTAGGACTGTGTTCCTACTTTCGGCGCTTCATTCGAAACTTCGCGACTATCATATCGCCGCTGACGAAGCTCCTCGGAAGTAACGGGCCCCTCCATAGTCGTGGTCGGTCATAGTGCGACGACGCTTTTCGCAACGCTCCGTCGTTTGTTGACGTCGCCTCCCATACTACGCCACTACGACCCTACGGCCCCTACAGAGGTACACACAGACGCCAGCGGTGTTGGCCTTGGCGCTGTCCTTGCGCAGCGCAAACCGGGGTTCCCTGAATATGTCGTGGCATATGCAAGTCGTACGCTTACTAAAGCCGAGACCAATTACACCGTCACCGAAAAGGAATGCCTGGCGATCATCTGGGCCCTTACGAAGTTCCGACCCTATTTGTATGGTCGCCCATTTGATGTCATCACCGACCATCATGCACTATGCTGGCTGTCGTCATTGAAGGATCCCTCAGGCCCCTCGCCCGCTGGGCACTTCGCCTACAGGACTACGATATCCGCGTGCTGTACCGCAACGGACGCCAGCATGCTGACGCCGACGCCCTCTCGCGCTCGCCCTTGCCTGACGACAATACCCCATGCTCGTCACGTAACATTATTGTTTCTTCCATCGACGTTCACACCATCGCTACCGAACAGCGCAAGGATAAATGGATCGCTCGCTGATAGACGTTGCTCACTGATCCGTCGGCAACACCAACCACTCGCGCGCGTTGCGTCGTCAAGCCCCATTTCGCCATTCGCGACGACCTCCTTCACCGACGCAATTACAACGCCGACGGGGCCGCCAGTGGCTACTTGTGATACCCCGCAGTCTGCGTTCTGAAATATGCGAGTCCTTCCACTCTGATCCACAATGCGCGCACTCTGGGGATCCAAACTTACCACCCGCATTCGACAACGATACTTCTGGCGAGGTGCTGTACCGCTACGTGCAGAAGTTCGTTCGCTCCTGCCTCGATTGCCAACGACCGAAAACCTTCAACGCACGTGTCACCCGCTGGTCTACAACCATTACCTTGCCCTAACCGTTCCGTTCGGGCGCGTGGGCATCGACTTGTACGGACCACTTCCTCTGACATCGGCTGGTAACCGCTGGGCAATCGTCGCTGTTGACCCTCTAACGCGATACGCCGAAACCGCCGCCCTCCCAGCGGCTACAGCGCGCGACGTTGCCTCCTTCCTGCTACACCGATTCATGCTGCGTCACGGTCCACCCCAGGAGCTTCTCAGCGATCGGGGGCCGTGTCTTCTTGTCGGAAGTCGTCGAAGGCCATTCTCAAAGAGTGCCATGCTGTTCACCGCAAAACTACTGCTTACCACCCGCAGACGAATGGCCTAACCGAACGCTTTAAACCGCACGCTCGGCGACATGCTCTCAATGTACGGTCGCCGCCGATCACACAATTGGGATGTCATTCTGCCCTTCGTCACCTACGCCTATAATACCGCCCCTCAAAGCACAAGCTAGGGTTTCACCTTCTTCTTATTGTACGGAAGGCACCACGTCGCACACCATCGACACGATACTCCCATACAAGCCGGATTCAACTGAGTGTGCGCCGATTACTGACACAGCCAGGCTTGCGGAAAGAGTGTCGCGAGCTTGCCAAGACTTTTACAGCGCAGGAACAGAGCGGCAGAAGAGCATTCGTGGTGGCACCACCACTTCTGAGTCCACGTTCCTCCCTGGAGCACTCGTATGGCTCTCGGTCCCTACCACTGCAACTGGCCTCTCTTCAAAACTACTGCCGAAATACGAAGGCCCCTATCGGGTCTTCGAGCGCACATCCCCGGTCAACTACGTGATCGAACCCATCGAACCATCTTCGGACATGCGCCGTCGAGGGCGCGACATAGTCAACGTGGAGCGCCTCAAGGCCTACTATGACCCACTCATAGTGACGAGCTGTTAGGTCGCCGGACGGCTCCCTTTTCGTACCCGGGGAAATTGTAGCGAAGCCTTTGGGTTGAGTAAGGGGTTGCGCTCTCTATAGCCTTCTAGTGGGTCGTCCTCTTGGGCTCTTCCCGCTCGCGCTCTGAGCTCGTGTTCTTGCTTGACTGTCGCCATTGAGCATCGTCGCCGACTGCCGTCTAATAAACACCTCAACAGTATGAATATGGTCTACTGTTGAGAAGCCTGTACGAAATTCTGCCTGGTCCGTTGGTTGATTGAACTATAATGTCGTATTAATTCTGTTAGCAATTAGTTTTGCAAATAGCTTGTAGACAACGGACAGGTCTTGAATTTTGCAGGTCTTGAACACAGCCTTATGCCCGGCTTAAACAGCTCCACTGATAAAATCCTAAAACTGGGGGTGTCACGGGAGCCCAGTCTTGACAATAATTGGACTGACTGAAGTGGCTCCTTGCCGATGACAATTCAGCGTGTAGAAACCAGCCCCTCCCCCCCCCCCTTTTTGATCTCTGTATATTACCGGTGACTGAGAAAACAACTTAAGAGAACTGTTACGCCAACAGGACAGACTTTCGGGCTAGTTGGTTTGTTACGTTCATTGAAGCCATAGCGCTGATAAGACAGATAAGCGCACGTCCCGTCCTCTTCCTGTGGTCCCTGTTTTGTCAGCGCTATGGCTCCAATGAATGCCCCAAGAGAGACACTGACGCTGCTTGAAATTGTGGGCACCAATGGGCTGTGCCTGCTACGCACGAAAACTTGCATCCTTTAACCACCGGCTCCCATGAAGGGCCCTTTATCTCTCTAAAAAAACAAAAGCAAATACAAATTCTCATTTTAGCGCTTACTTTAGCACTAATTATGTTCTAATGAAGCGCTAATGTCATTCTTGCGTAGGTCTTGGTGTAGATGGAAATCTTGCTAGCAGCTCCACTACCGTGAAACCCCAGGAAGTGCGTACCACGGCCCACCCAGCGATTCCTTTGGCAATCGCGCGCTTGCTGAGGTGGTGCTGTCTCCTCCTGCGCGGCGCGGATCTCACCCGGAGGTCTGAGAAACGATTTTCGCGTTTTTAGGTCAATAATTGCGATTAATTCTTGGTTGTTTCCGCAGCTTATATTATTTCAGACTTTGTTTGCACTGGTTTGGAGCAATGTTAGCCTTGTTTTAGACCTATATTGACCGCTGCGTGACGATGCTACATGAGACGACGGATGGACGACATGCCGGGCCCCTAAAGTGTTACGCGCTGTTGTACCGTTTCTTTGGATATATGTGTTTCACATTTGCTGGGGCCCATAGCGAAAGAGGGCTGGCAGGAAAGACAGAACGAAGAAAAGAAGAAAGAGTTATGGCGTTTCGGTCTCGGGCAGGCGCGGACCCACCTTCGGCTATCCTGTTACCGCGACGGTACAAGTGCGCTTGGCGCCGCCGCCGCGATTTCTCGACTCCGGGGAAAAGATGCCGAGATGCGGTGTGATGACAGACATTCAGCAGTCACTGAACGGGACTGTGAGAATGTCGCCAGGCAGTGAACCCTTGGAGACGATACTTGGAAAGTGAACTGAAAGGACAGGAGTTTATTCTTTCTGTATTCGTGTGTTCGGGAAACTTTTATGCAATACAGTTTGTGTTCTTGTTACTGTTCAACGTTGCCGACGTGTCTTTAATCGCTCACGAACTTGCTCTACCATATTCACCACACGTGCTTAAAAAAATCTGACGAGGCCCGCCGAAAATGGCGGTTGCTAATAAACATTGTATTATCTCGGATTCGTCTGGTACGTGCCATCAGCGTTTGTTCAATCAACTCCCTTGAACGGACGCGCAGTGTAAGGTCCCGCAAATGGGGCTTGCGTTTAACGCGCGTACGGGGAGAAAAGTTCGTCTAAAGCTTTCTAACGACCGCGCGTATTTCGTCATCTTTATTCAAGAGCATACCCCTGCGGAACGCGTGTTTGCTGTTAGGATGACGTCATTTGCCTGCGTTTGAATGAATTCGAGCGTAACAAAGCACCCTCGCGAACTGCACTAAGCGGTATGCCGTACAACGGCGTTAAACCTGGTAGTTTTTCTGAATTTTTCATGATTATCGGGAACAACGCTCAGCCACTGCCTGATATTGTGATGATAAGCCTGTGTCGATAAGCTAATGAGTTACGAATGATGAGAAAACGATAGAAGGAAATTAGAAGCGTTCGGACGAAATTCAGCACACTGAGAGAGAACACATGGCTCGTTTCATGCATTATATTTCGGTCAAAGCAAAATGGCGGCAGCCATGGGCGAGCTGAAAGTTCATGCTTAACTTTTTCAATAATTAACTCAACTGCGAAAGAAAGGAGGAATCAACAACAGCTGGCGTTTTAGAAGGTGCCCTTCGCGCTTTCTAAATACGAGGTCGCGGGCAAAGTAAAGCTGTTCGCGGGTTATATTTCCAGCCGCACCATCGCATTCCACGGGCGCGAAATGCAAGAACAGCCGTATGCTTCGATTTAGGTGTTCGCAAGAGAACCTCACGTGGTCATATGTAATGCGGGATCCCCAACTACGGTGTACCTCATAATGAAATCGTGGTTTTGGCGCGTAGTACCCCAGTAATTATTCCTTATTATTTGCAACGTGCCAGGCAGATGCACTAGTTCTCGGGCGGCGCGATCTACGACAGTGCGGGACGCTAGCGCGGGCGAGGAATCATTCAAGCGAGAGCCGTGAATCGCAAACGATAACTCGTTTTATTTCGTCTTGTCTCGGAGAGGGAGGGATGCCGATGGGCCAGAGGAGAAGGATGCCTGCGCACGGGCAGGCTCCGATTACCGCGGCGCCTGACGGGGCGCGGCCACAGAACCTAAACACACATCCAGAGCGGCATTGAGTAGCGCGCTGAAAGCGCGCACCAGAAGAGCATACGTAACGAGATCTAACTTTTGGCACAATGACGGTCTCGGAGGCCACACTGAAAAAAAAAAAAAATGCTCTTTTCTCTTGATTGCGCTGTTGTTCGCTAGATGGCGGCCACTGCCCACGATGTTGGTCTGAGCCCTTGGCAATGATTTTGAAACCACACAATCTCAAACGGTCCTTGGGCGTCTATCGGGAACTGTTGATGCCGTGGAATCTCGCGCTCCTTAGCGTCATTATTTTCAGGCTGTGTTTGATAATTTTTGCGATTCTCAAGAGCGATTTATTGCGATCATTGCCTTTGGCGGTGGCGGTGTCACTGTTGGCCTTCGTCAACTGGATTACCTGATAGAGTTACACAGGCGTTCGCTTTGGTTGTCGGCGATCGTTTGGATGGTGTTGTCACGACGCTTTTGGCGGCAAGACCGAGACTATTTACGTCAACGGTAAGCCAGCGCTGCTTTATATATGCGATCCTCTTCGAGAGTCGGGTTTCCATGATTGACGTTGAAACCGTTTAGAAGTTAATGTATGACCTTACTGGTGCCTCGCATTCTTCCGGCTTTTGACAGTTTGCTCTTTCCCGGTGTAATCTTCTCGCCGATAAACCAAAAACATTCAATAACTAGTTGTTATAGTATTTGCCCAATGTTGTCGCGATCGTGCCTCATCTCTGCAAAATACGAGTTACTAGAGAAGCAACAGTAATTTTGACTGACCGAGCATTCCGAACACCGCAGTGGTGAGCCTGATATTTCACTTGATGATTTTCAGCGTGAATGTGAGATGGAATTTTTGTAAATAATTTTAATGCTATTGAAATCCAAAGCACTGAAGGCTTCACGTTTTAATGAAAACTGTGCCTTCCCTATCGGAAGAAACAGCGTTTCCAGTGCCTCCCAGTGCCTTTCAGTGCACTGGGTGGCACTGGAAACGCTGTACAGTGTGTCGCAGTGTACTACAGCGCGCTGGGAGGCACTGGGACAAACTGTATGGCGTGGCCAGTGCCGCCCAGTGCGCTGAAAGACGCTGGGAACACCGTACAGTGTGGCCCAGCGTCTTACTGCGCACTGGGAGGCACTGGCCACGCTGTACAGTGTCTGCTCGCGCACTGGGAACACTGGCAGCACATTGGAAAAAACTGGGCGCGCTGGGTGGAATTCATATAAGATTTGTAATTGGGTCGCGAGAAGTCGAAAGAAAAACTTACGGAATATCTTGAAAATATTCTATTGTGTGTCCTGCACATGTGCAGGACACACAATAGAATATTTGCATATCTAGCTTTAGTTTTAGTTAAGCGACGGAGGTTTGTATCGCTAAAGCAATCATCTGTCGAACGCCCACGCGCGCACTTTCTCTGAGGTGTGTGATCAAGTGGCGTAAATGTAGTTCATATAACTGCATCGAAACAATTTATCATTCGCAACACAATATGACATTAGTATTAGTCTGATGATAACATCAACCTACTCTAATAGCCAGTCCTTCCATATAGGCTCGTACCGCTGAAAGCCGCACGTCACCGGCAACAGTGAGCCAATGCAACACTATATCTCGGCGTTTTTAGCTTCTGATTCATGTAGTCGAAGGTGCTAATATGGCCTCGCTTGAATAGAGTATGATCGAAACTACATTCGAACGGTTATTAGATTCTTCGTACTTGAATATCCACGTTCATCACAGCGATCGTGGCGCACGGAGTACAGCTCTAAACCTAACGTTCGGTTCGGCTAGGATGAACTACTGCGGCTGTATAGTACGCGGAACGTAAACAAAAAGGACAGAAAATGTGTTCAAACGCGTGACGACAACTATAGCCTTCGGTGTGCAGGTCAGACGCACATTGTTGTTCACGTAGGTATGACTGAGTGCTTAGCGAGTCAGTGCGATTGCTACAACACATCTGCGGTTACGCTAATATTTTTTGCGGCAAAACGGGCCCGATAGACGTTCCGATCCTAGGCAGCACATAAAAAACAAATTAACTACCTTCCCTTAGGTTCTCGCGAGCACCAAGAAACTGAAATCTGCGTTTCCAAACGAGAAAAATGAAAATATTGGCTACCGGAGGTAGTTATAACATGAAAAAAAAAAAAGCGACCGTCCCTCGTCTTCCAGGTGTGGTGCAGCGGTAACGTGTCAGACTCAGGATGTATGCTGCGTCGAGGTGGTGGGTTCGAATCCCGCTCGCTCGTGCTTTTTTTTAGGTTTTTCTTTTTTTGTCGCAGTGCTCGCTTATCAGCCGTAATTACGATCGGGGTATGATCATAGCTTTTACAAACAATTTAAAAGCCCGATTTCGGCCCGTTACGGGTGGCCCAGTGTGCAGTGCGCCAGCGTGCAGCGTGCCTCGTGCAGCGTGCCAGCGTCCCAGTACCCAGCGCCACACTGGTCCAATGATCAGGTATGGCACTGGGACAGTGCCACTGGGTTTTCTCGACTGCGGTTTCTCGACTGCGGGAAAAAGATGCGGAGATGCGGTGCAGGGGCGTAGCCAGGGGGTGGTGGAAACCCCCCGAAGTTTTTCGATTTTGCATGTGCAATGTTGTGCATACATACACGCAGACATACGAACGCACGCACGAACATACTAAAAAGATGGTTGAACCTACCCGCCCCCCCCCCCCCCCGAAAAACATATCTGGCTACGCTTCTGATGCAGTGTGATGTCAGAGAGTTAGCAGACAGTGAACGGGACGGTGAGAATCTCGCCAGACAGTGAACCCAGGGAGACGCTACTTGGAAAGTGAACAGAAAGGACACCAGTGTTTATTCTCTCTGTATCTATGTGTTCGTGTAACTTTTATGTAATATAGTTTGTGTTCTTGTTATTGTTAAACGTTGTCGGCTTGTCTTTAATCGCTCACGAACTTGCTCTACGATAGTCACAACACGCGCTTAAAAGAAATCTGACGTGGCCCGCAAAAAACGGTGGTTGCTAATACAGATGGTATTATCTCGGATATGTCTGGCACGAGGCATCAGCGTGCGTTTAATCAAATCTCTTGAATGGACGCACACTGTAAGGTCCGCAAAGGGGCCTGTGTTTAACGTACGTACGGAGAGAAAAGTTCATGTAAAGCTTTCTAACGACCACACGTATTTCGTCATCTTTCTTCAAGAGCATAAGCCCCCGCGGAACGCGTGTTTGCTGTCAGGATGGCGTCATTTGCCTGCGTTTGAATGAATTCGAGCGTAACAAAGCACCCTAGCGAACTGCACTAAGCGGTATGCCGTACAACGGCCTTAAACGTGGTAGCTTTTCTGAGTTTTTCATGACATTCGTGAACAACGCTCAGCTACTGTTTGATATTGCGATGATAAGCCTGTGTAGATAAGCTAATGAGTTACGAATGATCAGAAAACGATAGAAGGAAATTAGAAGAGTTCGGACGAAATTCAACACAGTGAGAGAGAACACGATGCTCGTTTCATGCATTATCTTTCGGTCAAAGCAAAATGGTGGCAGCCATGGGCGAGCTGAAAGTTCATGCTTAACTTTTTCAATAATTAACCCAACTGTGAAAGAAAGGAGGAATCAACAACATATATTCTTGAAAACGTTATGCCCAGCAAGAGCAGCCGCGGATGAAAAAATCGAAGAGAATACATAACTGCAGAGGATAAAGTCAACCGAGCGCGAAAATATTACGCGCTTCGCGCACAGGCCACCTTTAAGCTGGCGTTTTAGAAGGTGCCCTTCGCGCTTTCTAAATACGAGGTCGCGGGCGAAGCAAAGCTGTTCGCGGGTTATATTTCCAGCCGCGCCGTCGCATTTCACGGGCGCGAAATGCAAGAACGGCCGCATACTTCGATTCAGGTGCTCGTAAGAGAACCACGTGGTGAAATATAATGCGGGGTCCCCAACTGCGGTATAAATCATAATGAAATCGTGGTTTTGGCATGCAGTGCCCTAGTAATTATTCCTTATTATTTGCAACGTGCCAGGCAGATGCACTAGTTCTCGGGCGGCGCGATCTACGACAGTGCGGAACGCTAGCGCGGGCGATGATTGATTCGTCGGACTTGTTTGGGGCAGCGCTAAAAAACACACGGACAAAGACACATAGTAGACGCCACGGGCGTCTACTATGTGTCTATTATAAACGATTACTCGTTTTATTTCCTCTTGTCTCGGAGAGGGAGGGATGCCAGGGCGCCGATGGGCCAGAGGAGAAGGTGCCTGCGCACGGGCGGGCTCCGGTTACCGCGGCGCCAGACGGGGCGCGGCCACAGAATCTAAACACACATCCAGAGCGGCATTGAGTGGCGCGCTGAAAACGTGCACCGCAACAGCATACGTTACGAGATCTAACTTTTGGCACAATGGCGGTCTCGGAGGCCACACTGAAAAAAAATGCTATTTTCCGTTGATTGGGCTGTTGTTCGCTAGATGGCAGCCATTGCCCACGAAGTTGGTCTGAGCCCTTGGCAATGAATTCGAAACCACACAATCTGAAACGGTCCTTGGGCCTTGGTCGAGACCTATTGATGCTGTTGAATCTCGCGCTCTTTAGCGTCATTATTTTCAGGCTGTGTTTGATAATTTTTGCAATTCTCAAGAGCGATATATTGCGACCATTGCCTTTGCCGGTGGCGGTGTCACTATTGGCCTTCGTCAACTGGATTACCTGATAGAGTTACACAGGCGTTGGCTTTGGTTGTCGGCGATCGTTTGGATGGTGTTGTCACGACGCTTTTGGCGGCAAGACCAACACTATTTACGTCAACGGTAAGCCAGCGTTGCTTTATATATGCGATCCTCTTCGAGAGTCGGGTTTCGTGGGTGACGTTGAAACCGTTTAGAAGTTAATGTATGACCTTACTGGTGCCTCGCATTCTTCCGGCTTTTGACAGTTTGCTCTTTCCCGGTGTAATGCTCTTTCCCGGTGTAATCTTCTCGCCGATAAACCAAAAACATTCAATAACTAGTTGTTATAGTATTTGCCCGATGTTGTCGCGATCGTGCCTCATATCTGCAAAATACGAGTTACTAGAGAAGCAACAGTAATTTTGACTGACCGAGCATTCCGAACACCGCAGTGGTGAGCCTGATATTTCACTTGATGATTTTCAGCGTGAATGTGAATGTGAATTTTTGTAAATAATTTTAATGCTATTGAAATCCAAAGCAATGACGGCTTCAGGTTTTGATGAAAACTGTGCCTTGTGCACAAATATTGAAACATACTTGTACGTAATAGATTGCTGGTAATCACTTACACATATAGTAGTTTGAATCCATTTCTTTTTCTCGCATTAACGGTTACTGTGATTCAACTTTCCTCTGCAATCGATTACGTGCAAATGGTTACATTATTTTCAAGCCGAGATATAAAACGAGATGCAGGGCATGTACCATTTGCATTAGGGTGGAACAATAGCAGCATGCCCCAAGACGTGTATACAACGCAGCAGCCTCATGGACGCGTACATTTCAACGGGCAAACATGAGCGTTCTGTGTTTGTTTCGTTACGTTAACGGCATATTGCCGGGTAGAGCATATCCCAAACACATCCCGCAAAATGCCTGGGATACATACTGCGCCGCCAATGACTGCAGATGGTCATGTGATCTACTAAGCGCTTGGTGAAGCTCTTTGTTTGTTTTTGTTTGTTTTCAATCAAGATAGCGGCGTGCGTGCACTGATGGTTAGTTTGTTTATGTACGCCGAATTGTTTTGGTACTTCGCTGACAAGTGTAAACGCGGTTGCTCGAATCGTTTTACGATGGTAAAACGTTCAACGTTAATCCAGGAGTGTCTACACGCCTCTTGGCGCGCTGTATATTGAGATCTGTTTTATATGACGCAAAAAGTTCTTCAACTTAATTCTGCACGCGTATGAGTGCATCCTTATTCAACTACGATGAAAAAAGAAAACAAAGAAAACAAAGCACTTGTACATTTGTTCATTAATCGCAACACGGCTCGATACCGTTGAAATTAAATTTAGCAATAAAAATGTCAGAAGCGTGTTTCGGAAATGTAACTTACCCTTCCTATTGCATTGCGTCCTTTTCAAATTATAAACTTCCATATATATGGCGAGTGTACCTCATTTTGTAAAAAACACGTAGCAAAGCATGCTCTTTCATGTCAACTAATGTAATGTTGTTAAGGGGTGCTCTGCTGCTCTGACCTACTGCTTGAACATGTAATAGGACATGTAATGTGCCAACATTCAATGCATATGTGATAGTGAATCAAGCACGCAGAGCCAAGTAGTAGCCTCCATTGATTGCCATTTAGCAGCCGACTTTTGAAACCAAAAAAGGGCATATTGTTAAACGAAAAACGGTTGAGGAACTGAACAACATGGCCAGAAATTAAGAAAACTGAGTTGCAGGGGACGACAACAGTACTCGACTCACAAGACGATTGTGCTTGGAGAATATACCCATAAGTTTCCAAACTTCTGCAATGTCCAGCATGATAGGTCATGGCTGGAACATGTTCACTGTGAGAATGTGCGTGCTCATGGTTCTCGATCGGGGGGCGGAGGAGTCAAGTCTCACCCCTTCCCGTTTGTCGGGTCCGAAGAAAAAAACGAGCTCGGCCATGGATGCAAAAATGAAAATGAAGTGATGGCGTGCTCTTCACAACGGCCTGCTATAGGTCCCGCCTTTGCGGGGTTAAAGGTAGGAAGTAAACTGTTCTTTCAGAGCACCGTCAAGGGTACTCGATCGCCATTATGGTCAAAAAGCATGCGTAGCTGTAACCCCACTCATTAAAAATGGTGTGAAAGGTATGTAGCGGAATTGGCGCCCCTCTTCATATGATAAAGGGCCGGCGCCCCCCCCCCCTTCGGCTCCTCATATGCGCACGCCTCCTACTGTAATGGGCAAAAACAGCGCGCAGACGGACGGGACGAAGAAAAGGATACACAGAACACGCGCTGTACTGTCTATCCTTTTCTTCGCCCCGTCCATCTGCGCGCTGTTTTTGCCCATTATCACCAACTAGCATTATCACCAACTGCCGTAAGCAACATGCAAAGACAAAATATGTAGCATTTTCCCAACTACCCGCTACGCCCGTCTAGAAATAACGCAAGTAATATCATGCGCATACCACTTGGACGCGCACTGCAGAAATAACCTGATATGTTGTGAAATATAAGCACAGGCACTTCTTAACAATCTATTGTTCAAGCCACAGTAAGCATATTAGGAGAACTTAATCATGTGCCATCCTTAAAAAAGCGTTTATTTGCCCTATACACTTGTCAGCCAGAACAGTGCATTGAACGAAAGAGGAGGAATTGATCGAGGGCTCGTTTCTTTTGTTAGGCACATCCTACTGAAGCGAGAGGACAACCTAAAGTACTGTGCACAGTTTGCTCTGGTGTATACATCACCTGCACAGCGGCGCACATTTTCTTGGCGAGAAACTAGAATACTAGTTGGAAACTTTTCGACTTGTAAACCATGCTGGTATATTCCTGTATATCATCATTGTACACTGACTGCGACTTTCCATTCAATCCGTCTTTTTCATGACGCCCCGGCGCATGCGCGCTTTCCCAGTGGAAAAGTCGCGACACGTCTCTTCATATCGGAGGCTTTGCTTCTGGCAATACCGGTTGTCCCGGCACCTACCGAACACCTACTAAAACGGCAGAGGGCAGCAAAGGAAAATAAAAGAGGGGGATTGCATACTGTGTCTAGTTTTTCATCAGGCTCGCTCATCTCGTCAATTAGTAGATTCCAAATACAATACATTGTTTGCTAAGGCTGAATACTTTGTTAACCATTCGTATCCCAGCGGCAAAAAATGTGGCCATAACGCATAATGGCGCTGCGAATGTCATGGGGAACCTAATAAGCAGTGCTGGCATTGTCAGTAATTCTTCGTAGCGCGTTGAAGCCAGCATATATGACCTTCTTTCGTGTGAACAGCCTAATTGAATAATACTAATAAGCATATGGACCAAAAATATTAGACTGCTGCTCAAAGTGATCCCAAACTACATTTTGTCTGCTCCAAACCTGCTCTCACACGCATATTTTTAAGCTCCAAATGTACTCCAAAACAGTATTTTTTCTGCTCCAAGATTTTCTCCAAATCATAAAGTCGATGGACCACCACTGATGAGACTGCCTAGTCATGGACTTCCACTGTTTCAGGGCACTACATAGGAAAGTGCTGTATGTGTCTTTTCGTGGTTCTTCTGTCGTCTGTGAGAAAGGTGCAGAACGCGCGGACAAGTATCCGACGTTTTCAGTCCATTTGGTGGTATCTAACTACCTCAGCGAGACGTCCTTTAGCGGAGTAGGAATGCTACTGCATGCGCGGTTCCGTGCTGGAGTGTGAGATTCGGGAACCCACGAAATGTCAAGTTCGAGGAAGACGAGCTCGACTGACTTGGTTTCTACTATCAGGTCCAAAATTAACAGCGTTGGTCGCATTATCTTCCTTGATACAGACGAGCGGATCGTGACCACCTGCGCTTTCGCTCAGTACAGAGTTTTAGAATTGGGGACCCAAGACACTGGGTCTCCAAGCTGCATGGGTAGGCTGCTATTGCGTTCTGAGGATCAGCAGAGTTTGTGAATTGGGTCAAACGCAGGCTACGTTGGGTCAAACGCATGGGGCGTCACACGTGGCGAAATTAAAATTATGCCAGCGATACTGCGCCGTGGCCCGCGCTGCGTATGCGATGTCTCGCTGGCGACCCAAGACGCCTTGGGGTTAGCTTTCTATTTTTTGTGTCTTGGGTCAACGCGAGTGCAATAGCTCAAGAGTGGCTTGGTTTCTGCGCATGCGCTCTGGCGACTCGCAAGTATCTTGAGTTCGTTAGCTCCTTCGGGGCCCCAATTATCAAACTCTTAATGACGGCGCTTGAATCTGCGGATGGGACTGCGATGGTTACATGGCATATTGCTGGTTGCCATGGGCTTTGCCCTGTTCCTTTACTTGTGTGTCAAGCACAATAGGATCTGGTGCTTCCTTGTGCTCAAGCGCTGCCGAACTAGGAGGCCGTCAGGCGTGGCGACATCCGAGTGCATTAATGTCTCTACACATACATCCGCCTCGTCCTGGAAGCCTGTAGTTTCGAAAGAGCCAGAGGCGGTAAGGTGGCATGTCGAAACCCGGAGCTCAGCGACGTTAAGCGGTCGAGATGTTGCGACAGCTAGTTGCGGGATCGCGCGCTTGAGCTCCGCGGTGCTTTCGGGTGAGGCGCCCGAGGAGCCCGTGATTACGTCCACCACTATGCGGTGGTCTTAGCACTCAAAGCGCTGATATTCACGGCCAAGGAAGCATGGACGACGTCTTTTGGCGGCTCAGACGTTCGAAGAGCTGTGGCTACGGGATGCAAGCCATTGGAAGCGTGAGCAACGTTCCTTGGCGGTAAGAGCCCGCGCAAATTTTTGGCGTTAGGTGCCTGTCACGCCCTGCGTTGAAATAATTGAGGAAGCATGGACGCCATGCGCGGATGGTGTGATGCGTAGCCGCAGCCGTGTTGCTGGCTCTAGCGCCAAGAAAGCGTGGGCGGCGTTACTCAACAGGAGCCCCCGGTATGCCGAGATCGTCGATCGCGTGCTGCTTCAGCCTCGAAGTTCTTGCTCGCCAATGATCTGCGACTGGGCCATTCTCACGCTTAAATAAACCATATTCGTTCGCTCCTTTTTAGAATAAAAGGTAGGCATATTCATTAATTACTAAGCATTTACTAGACCCATAAAGCACTACCTTTTTAGTACTATCTGGGTGTAAAAATTGGAGGTGCTGCAATTCACTACCTGGTTAGTTATGGATATCACTAACTCAAACTGTTGCTCCGTTGCTAAGTGTTAGTTACCCCTCAAGCAACTTGGTACCCATACGAACACTAGTGGACTGCAATTATCCAACAATACGTGTACGCCTATTTTTTTTATATGTGCCGTGTTTATTGCCGCGTCAAGTCAATTCTATTGTAATAACACATAAACATGAAATAAAAAAAAAACTAGCCAGTATGATCCTATTACGCAAATGAATAATTCACAATGTAAGATGCATGAACGAATTGTAAACGAGAACATACACACGCATATATAGAATATCACGGCTTGTACATACGCGACATCTACTTTAACATTATGGTGCTCGAGTGCTTACCCGAAGGTAGCGGGTTCTTATACAGGCTGTGGAGCCAGCATTTTGTTGGAGGCAGAATTCTATTAATGAAACCCAGCGGTCGAGATTTTCGGTGCCCTCCACTACGGCATCTGTCATAATCGTATCGCGGTCTTGGGACGTAAAACCCCGACAATTATTATTATGATCTACCATAACAGCACCTTGTAGGCTACTTATGTCCTTACTTAGATATAGCACACATTGTGCCGGTTAGCAACCACATAATTTGCAAGAATAATCAATGATTTTTACCGAGATTATTGTACTCTAATGTTTGCATATACTATATGCGGCTTCACGTAACGCAAAACTGTTATTCCAACATAATCACGAAAATCAAAATTTTTCTGAATACAGCGTAGGGCTGTAACAATTACAGCATAATATATTACGACCATCTATGAAGCGTCTATCAACTTGTGTGGTTTAGTAGGTGCCTAGATAGAACACTTGGAAATCTATCTCGTTAATGCGAGCAGCATGTACTAGCTTAACTAGCTGCTGACTAGTTAAGAGATGTCGCGAAAGTAGTTAAATACGCTCAAAATCAGTAAATACATGCACCTACTAAATGTTCACTAACTTCTTTATAAGAGTCCTGGGCCGGTTAACGCCTTCCTAAAATTCCCAGCAATACATCATGTCGAGTCCTATCGTCAAGTGTCTTCCGTGTCAACGAATAACAGGTTGAGCACAATGCGATGACCGGCTATTTGGTGCGCGTCTACAACAGCTTTTAGTAGAAAAATGCAACACAGGAAAGGCGACAGTGCAGGGCGCTTTCAACTGACATCGTTATTGCGTGAGGCCCCTCTTTTCGGGAATAGATCACGCGCAGCCGTAACCAGCGTACGCAGGAAACCGCATGAATACTGAGAGCAGAGCCGGGAGAGTCTGCTCTCAGCCACACGAGAGTGCACTCCAGCCACATGTGAGTACATATCATTGAAGAGAATGAAAAACACAACATTCCTAGCTGCACAAGGTTAATGGACAAACTCTGACGCACAGTGATCCGAATAAGTAATGCTTACGATGACTGTCGGGTGGAAATGTCATCGCTGCTTCTCAGCAACACACTCTTTAACACAGCATTACACTTGCACATTTTATAATGTTGTGGTAAATGAGACCAAGTTCTTATCGGTACAGACTGCGCTTGTTCTCTTAGGGGCTCATAATGCAGTGGCCTGTGTTGTCTATATACTGGGTGTTTCAAGAAATGTTTCCGAAAATAATCAAAAGTGAGGGAAATCGAATAGTTGCTCGCTGCCTTCATAATTACTTTTTTTCTGTGGTGGGAGAGATCTTAAGATGACTTTACACAGCAAGTACGACATAGAAATAATTAATTAACCTTCTAGCTAATCGAGACATGTGGTTAGGTCAAATCGGAGAATTGCTGTCCTTCCTGGGAAAAGGCCATTGCCGCTTTGAGATATTTCTCAAATCGGCCTCTGCTAATTCTAGCGGAGGAACCAAGTTCAACTATATTCGCCTGCGAAACTGAAACCGATGCTCCGATGAGCGCAACTAGCAGACGACCAGAATGACGTCACAGTTCACGAAGGCGATTCCAGGGGTGGTAGTTCTTCTGTATTTGTTTAAGTGCTTGCGCCATACGTGCTCATATCACAAACGAAACCGGCACAACTACGAAGCGAAGTCAATCGATGGTTGGTGCAACGACGCAGTGGTGATAGCGCCTATGGCGCGTGTCATGTGTGCGCATTATCTGGCGCTGTCGCCTGAAACGTTGTCTGTCAGTGACGTCACTTGTCGCATGATTGTTTTCTATAGAGGTATGCCGCTGGCATGAAATAAAGGTGGTTGTTGTTGTTATCGCACCCGCCATCGGTGTCTGGCTCAAACTTCCTGCCGACAGCCCGGCTGCGCTCGGCATCCGGCAAGGGCCGCAACAACACAGACGCTCACTCATTCTGGATATCTCGGACGAGGATGGCAGTTGCGCTCAGTTGCTAGGAATTGCCACAGGCTGCTTTTCGGAAATATGAAAGAGGCAGCAGAGTCTTCGCAGGGAGGGCTGCGATTTTCCCGTTTTACCCGACGTCCTGTCTCCCCTAATTAAAAGGTTAACTAACTGAATTTATTTTATTCCAGTCGTAATTGATCCCTCTACTCAGCTTAAGATTCCTGCCGTCACAGAAAAAGTATTTATGGAGGCTCGCGGAAACCGTTGCGGATTATGTCTTTTGCGTACATGCAGTTGCCCAACTGCATCTGTCTACTTCTCCACAAAAAAAACTAAGCTGTAACCGTAGTTTTTTCACGCACATACCTGTGGCACCCCCCCCGCGAGCATTCTTCAGCCGTGATGCCTCTTCTAAAAAAAAAAAAAACGCTGTTGTACCGTCCAAGGACTTCAAAACGTCGCCGCAGTGTACCATATTCACTGTGACGAAGGCTGCACGTCACTTAATAAATTGTTAACGTGTGTATGTTCATAGGCAATATATATATATATATATATATATATATATATATAATATATATATATATAAAGAAGTATGAGAGGTGGCACTCAATGAAGAAAACTTCATTTTATTGCGTTGACGTTTGGTCAGAGCCTGACCTTTCTCAAGACAATATTTTCGTTTTTATTGCCGTGCTTATATAGACACCAACTGAGATTGGAAGAAAGTGAGAGAGAGAGAGAGAAGGAGCGGGAGGGGGAAGAGTTTGCTTAGGGGTTATCAGGAGGGAGGACCAGGAGTAACACGCTGCCGCCGACAGCGGAGCGCTTCGCGACAGAGCTTATACTTATGCGTCGGCTAATACTCATTGTTAAACGTCGTCGCTCTATTCTGTCTCGAAGGGCTGGACGAAGAGCCGGCTCAAGTTAAAAACAGCCGGTGTGCGATTCGAACCGGCTGATTGAAAAAAGGGGTTACAGTGGATGCAGCTGCAGACGCGGCATCGAAAAGTGGGTGTCGGTGAGCGCTATTGACGCAGCGCATCGTCCTTTTGGGCCATGCGGAAAGAGCCTTGTCTACTGTCTCAGTTGCTGAGCCTGCTCGTTTGTCTGACAAACGACGCCCGCTTCTAAAGCGAGAACGAACACGTTGAGTGACATTAGCGACTTCCGGTCAAGGACCCACTGAAGGAAGGGAAAAAAAAAGAAGGTAGGGGCAAGAAGGAAGGAAGAGGGAGGGCGGGGCTTCTACTTAGAGTGATCGATTGCTGCTCTCTGCAAGTGCTGCACAATACAAAGCCGGGGAAGGTAAAAGACGGCAAACATGAAATGATGAAAAACACTGCAGGCACGATCGCCGAAGGCATTGGCTTACACATGCATCTTTGCTGCGTATTTTGTTGGGTTGATGTTAGTTTCATTTAAAGTACTATTTGCGCTTTAAGGCACGTAAAACAGGAAGAGCACCCGGATGTTCATTTATTCCATGTTGAACGGTGTTGAATTTGTGTATTAAGTACGCTCCATGCTGTTCACGTTCTCTCTGAGAGCGGAAAGTTCCTTGGAGTAGTGTTATTTTAATGGAATCGAACTGTGACCGTCTGACTTAATATGTTTGGAAAGGGGAAGTTTCGGTAGCGTGTTCACTGCGAGCGGTGGTTGTTGAATCTGATTCGAAAAGGTGTATCACTTTGCCCAGCGTATTGTTTAGCGCAGATTCCACATTCCAATAGGTAGACAATGTTTGGGGAGTTGCAGTTAAGGTCACCATGTATGGTGTGTGTAAAATTACCATGCGTACTTTCAACTATCGTGGTTGTTTGCATGTGCTTGCACACCTGAATCTACTTTTCCCGCAGGGATGACAACCAACTTGTCCTGTTCTGTTTGTTTTAGAGTGTACTACGTAGTCCCTCACATTTTTCGGGCGTCTGTATACCACCCGCGGCGGAATAGTGAAGAGCTTTTTAAGGCGGTCGCTTTGTTCAATGATATTGAAATGCTTTTTTAGAATGTTGTTAAGATTCGGCGCGTTACTAGTGAGTGTAATAATTAGGTTGCTCATTCCCCTTTACTTTCTTTGTTCTGATTGTGTAGGATTTGGTGGCGGTTCAAGTTCGCTGCTTTTTGTATTGCCCCGTCGATGATTGGACGTGGATAGTGCTGCTTTAAAAGGACGTTACGCAGGCGGGCTGTGTTCTCTTTGAAGTCCTTTGTTTCAGAGCATATTCTCCTAAATCAATGTGCCTGGGAGTATGGGATGCTGGTTTTTCAATGCCGCGTATGACAGCTCTTGAAGTGGAGGTATTGTTGGGCGTCTGTGGTCTTCCTGTAAACAATAATCATCTTACCCCCTTCCACCCTTCCACCCTTACGGTAACATCAAGAAAGTTAATTGCAGTTCTAGAATAAGTATGCGTGAAAGAAGTGTTTTTATGAACGTTGTAAAATGCGTCGATAAATTTAATTAGATGTTCTTTAGTGCCCGTCCAATGGGAAAGATGTCATCCAGGTACCGCTTATACAAGGCGGGGCTCGTGGGATATTTGAGAGAAAACGTTGACGTTGACAGAAACCTCGATTCGCTCTCGTGCGTACATATATTGTCATAGTTCGGCGCCATCCTCGTTCCCATCGCCGTTCCATTTATTTGAAGAAAATATTGGTTGTCAAATTCGAAGCTGCTTAATTCGAGGACGACCCTAGCTAGAGTTTCAAGGGCAATCGGGTGTGGCGAAGAGGCTGGTGCGTTTTCCCTGTATGACTCAATAAGGGCCTGAATGCCATCATGTGGTATGGTTGTGTATAGCGACGTGACGTCTAATGTGACGAGAAAAGCACCTTCCATTATTGTAAGATGTTCAATTTCTCTCAAGAAATGGTTTGTGTAAAGCATGCACGATGGATGCCGAGGCGGAAAGTCCCTAGCAAGAAATAAATGTAGCTGGATATTGGTTCAGTAAGTGTCCCCGTTACCGATATTATAGGTCTTCCAGGGTTGCCTTTTTTATGTATTTTTGGTAGCATGTAGAAACGTCAGGCGTGGCGCGAGCAGGAATGAGTGATTGGCTGAGCTTCATATCTATGCATCCTGTTCATCCTGTTTTGCGAGGTCCTGGTATATATATAGATATAGATATATATATATATATATATATATATATATTATATATATATATATATATATATATATATATATATATATATATATATATATATATATATATATATATATATTATAGATACATATATATATATATACTAATGAGAACTAACAGACAATAATGCCAAAGAAAGTATAGGGGATGTTATTTGTTGTAATTAGGATAAAGTGTGAAGAAAGTAAAGTGGACGAAAAGATAACTTGCCGCCGGCAGGGACAAGCCCGGCAGGGCTTGTCCCTGCTGGGCTTGTTCCTGCAGGGCTTGTCCCTGCCGGCGGCAAGTTATCTTTTCGTCCACTTTACTTTCTGCCCACTTTATCCTAATTACAACGAATAACATCCCCTATACTTTCTTTGGCATTATTGTCTGTTAGTTCTCATTAATATTGTGTCTAACTAAGAAACGAGCCCTTGAAAAAAAACAATCGTCTTTCCTTCATTCATAGCGAGGGTCTCGTTCTGGCAGACTTGATGCCTTCAGGTAGTATACGAGGGATTATTGGTCAGCTGCCAGCTCGTAAGAAGATCACGTGCTACGTGACGCCAACAGGCAAAAAGAGTGTTCCACACTCGCCGCCATGGCTGCGACTGGCGCTGACTAACACTTCCAGGTTTAAATGCACATATATACCCCATAAAGTGGACGGGAGGATGACCGCCGCGGTAGCTCAGTGGTAGAGCATCGGACGCGTTATTCGAAGGTCGCAGGTTCGGTCCCTTCCGGCGGCAAGTTATCTTTTCGTCGACTTTACTTTCTACACATTTTATCCTAATTACAACGAATAACATCCCCTATACTTTCTTTGGCATTATTGTCTGTTAGTTCTCATTAATATTATGTCTAACTAAGAAACGAGCCCTTGAAAAAAACAATCGTCTTTTCTTCATATATATATTGTTCTTCGTAGTGTTACTGTCCTTTTCGCGCGCCATCGTATGAACTTTATGTTGAGTTGGTTGTTTAGTGCTTGTGTGCGTGTCTTTACTGTGTTGTGTTCTGGCACGAAATAATTGATCTTGTGATTTGCAGGCATTATTGAGTACACGCACCGCAGCATGGAGCTGGTGAGAGAGTTCGGAGATTTCCGCGTTCTGGTTCTCGCTGAAGATCACATCGTCCTCAAACTGGACACTTCGTGGCCACGGGGTGTTGAACTCCCAAAAGGAATGTCGCTCGGCCAGGACGACGGTCACCTGCTGGTCGGGAACCAAGAATCTATGGTTTCGGCAGTGGAGAGCGCGTTGCCGCGGAAAGTAAGGATCTCTAAGGCCATGTTCTGCGGTTGCGCGTCCTTCGACTCCTCGGACCGCTACGCCGACGCAGCCATCAAACTGCTCCGGGATGTCCAGGAGATCTGCATCGTGCACAACAGGGACAAAGTGTACAAGCTTGTCCGAATGTTCCCTAACGTCAAGGTGCTGGCTCTTCTGCACGATCTCTGCAAGCACCATTTGGAAGTGGACGAGCCGTGCAGGGACCGCTCCGCGCCGCTAGTGGAAGGAAGCCAACTGAGGAAGCTAGTGGGCAGCGTCAGCAACCTATTCGATGGCCATCTCCTTAAGCTAAGTCACGAGACGACGCTGACGCTCTTCCGCACTTGCCCAGACGTGAGTATTCCCGTCGCTCACATAGCATACATTCCCGGGGAAATGCGAAATACTTGTGCTGGGGAGTTGACTTGCATGAAGAGAATGAGGAACAACGCAGAACAATGCGACACATGCACTGAGTGTAAATCTTTTGTGAATTCATGTCCCGCCTTCAGCGCTGTTCACCATGTTATTCAACTTCTAATCATCTTGTGCTGTCGTAAAGAATACTAATGCCAGTTGCACGTTGGACGTCTCCGCAATGTCAAATGCCGTAGGGATTGTGCATCTACTACGGGACAAAGAGCGCCACGAAAACGCACAGAAAGCGCTAACTTTGACCAATAAGCTTATTGCCTAGATCAGCGGTAGATATATCCTTCAATGTGCGTCACTGTAGACGTAGTGTGAAAATGCATACAACCGCAATATGCTCGTAGTACGCAGAAGCATCGTTTATGGGAGATGCGGCGTAGGGGTAGGTGAGGGGGGGGGGGGTGAGTCGGGGCCGCATACCTTGGCATCGGTAATTAGCGGTGGCATTTTGTTCTAGACATGTACTAAGAAGCTGGAATGGACGTTCTGCAAACAAACATTCAAACTGTGATCACAAAAATGCCTGGTTGATTTTCTTAACACAACTTAATGAGAACCAACAGACATTCAAGCCATGGAAAGCATAGCGGACGTTATGTGTGGTTTTTACGTAATAAATGCGGGTATATATGTGTATTTAAACTTAGAGTGTCAGTCAGCGCCGCTCGCTGCCATGACGGCAAGTGTGGAACACTCATTGTTTGCGTGGTGGCGTCACGTAGCACGTGATCTATTTACGCGCTGGCAGCTGACCTATAATCCTTCACTTACTACTTGACATGAATTCTGCCAGAACGAGACCCTCGCTGTGAATGGATGAACGGAGAAAAATGAGCCCTTAAATTACGCTTATTTGGTTAATTTGGGTAGCTACTTTCAATGCGCAGCTAGGCAGGTGGTTTAATTCGTCACTAGACACCATAATTGATCGTCACTACCCATCCGTCGGGAATCATTCGAGTTCCTTCTCGAGTAGTTTCGAGGGGTCCTGCAACACTTCTTCAGCATGGTCAAAAAGCGCAGCCAGTCGGTAGTCGAGGCTCCCGAGAACAGGCGAGCCAAATATTATAGCGAAGCGCGCGGCCTGGAATTTACAATAAATTCTCAAAGTCAGCTGAAAATGGCTCCCTCTTCTCTCGACAAATGATGTATTAGTCCGCAAAATATGACGCGATTGCCGGCAGTTCCACCATTGGCTGATGTTATAATCACGATAACACCCTCATTATTACCTTCGTTGTTAATTTTCAGTTCAATAAGTAGATAATATGTTTATATTGTGTTATGCCGTTCAAACACCCAACAAACATTGATATTAGCATTTCCGGTCTTACCGACAGCTCGTCTGCTCGTAGTTGCGTGGTTGCGTTTTCTTCACCATGCGCAGTGCCGAAATCGTGAATATTTCTGTGTTTTTGACCATCGCCGGTTGCCGTTGAGGGTGGCAGCGGTTCGAGTGTTGCCTCGTTAGCTGGGAACTGCATCGTCGGCACGTTCTCACGACCGACCGAGGCAGGGGTGCAGCATTTCTCCGATAACAATGCTGGCGCCGGCTAATTTAGGATACCTGTGTTCGCTGTATGGCGAGAGTCCCGTTCGCTGTCTGTTCAGTATGTCATCGAACCGTAGCTCGGCGTTTCCTCCCCGTAGTCTCACGTTCCCGAGAAACCGCGACACAGCAACCAAGCAGACTCGCATTTTCACAGTAGTTGCAGACAGCCGGGGGATGGGTCCGCGCCGGCCCGATGCCCCACGATTCTTTCTTCTAGTCTTTAGTTCTTTGTTGTCAGCCCGCACTCGCTGTGCGCCCGCATTCGAAGAGCAAACAGCATCGATGTGCCCACCCACCGACTAAAATGCTGTCAATCCAGTACCCCCACAGGGAGAAGGGTGCACGTAGCTTTGCCGTGTTGAATACGATTCAAGTGCGAGCAGTGCGACGAGGCGGTGTATCGGAGTATGGTCGAAACCCATCTCAGCTCTCATTCGCTCCAAACGCGCACGCAGGTTTGCGTCCATGGTTCGCAAAGCGATGAAAACACTACGGCAGTTCGAGGTGCACACCCAACATTACCAAACCGTCTCGCAGTTTTCAAGCAGGCGCAATACACGGTGCGGTGGGCTCCGCTCGACGAGGACCACGCAAGCCGACCGGAAGTGGCGCTACAGACCACGTGTTTGCGCCCAGACGCCAGCGAAAAAAAAATGAAGAAAAAAAATTTCGCTGACGTAACTCTTGGGCGGAGCTTCGCACCTCCGCGCTCCCTCCCTCCCCGCCCCGAGTAGCTTTCCGCGCGCTGGCGGCGTTGAGCAGATGGAGAAAGCTGCGGAACGTGATTTCTATAATTTGGTAACACCTCTTAGACTTGACGGATTCGAAAAATTTTTGCGGCATATGACTCGTGAAGAGTCATACGTCAATAATGAGACTATTCCAATATAACTGAGAAATGTGTTACAGGGCCTCATTAAGCGGTCGATTGTCCAAGCAAACCTGGTTCTTGAATGGAGCGGAAAACTCCCGCTTTTATATGAATCGCGACACACAACTTTAATGTAATCCTGTAGAGGCGACAACTTACAACTCAACGTCGCATCAACCTGAGATGTAGACAGCCCGGCTGAACATAGGGATATAGATGCACTGTCGGGGATATAGATAGTTAGGATATAGAAGATAGGGATATAGATGCACGTTCGTAATGCAGAAGGCATGTGACCTGTTTGGCGTTAAAGCAACAGAGACTGTGTAAAGGTAAGAAAATCTTACCTGGGGTCGATCATTTGAAGTCAATATGATTGAAGGTTGGTTTTCTAATTTTACCAGTGTGACTAGAATATTCTTAAACTAATGTTCTAGGCAACGAAAATATGAGGAAAACCGCAGCTAATGGCAGTGCTAGGCAGTGCCAATGCCGAGCACTGCTTAATGGCAGTGCTAATGGCAGTGCTAGGAGCATTCAAAAATAGCTGTTGGCCTAAGAATTCACAGTAATGGATGGGCATATCCTAATGTAAAAGGCAGCGCTTGAACGAAAAGAAAGGACGAGAGGACAGGACATGCGCACGTCCTGTCGTGTCCTCGTCCTTTGTATTCGTTCTAGCGCTGCCTTTTACATCATTATGAACCCAAACGAACGTGTCCACCTATCTTTAATTCTACAACCCTCATCCTGTTTTCAGCTGTGCCGCATCGACTCACCATGGCTCACGAAATGCTTGATGGGGCCGCACAGCTTGTCCATCCCGGAGGCACGGCTAAAAGCAAAGCATATCACCCATCTTTGGCTCAACTCTTGGAAGGGAGCGTCAACTGATATTCGACCAATTCCAGTGACGGCAGCTGATATGGCACTTGCTGCGGAAACATTTCCCGCCGTCGAAACGCTCCAGGTAAGAGCTCATAAGGGCGACGAAACAACGTTGTAAAATAACTGTATCTACTGAACACAGTACTGTGTCGTGCGTCCTTAATACACGTATGACGCACGACTTCAAAATTACTTGGGCTAGATGGTGTGGTTTTCAAATCGTGACTTTAGGGCGCTGTCGCTCGCTCGCTCGCTCGCTCGCTCGCTCGCTCACTCACTCACTCACTCACTCACTCACTCACTCACTCACTCACTCACTCACTCACTCACTCACTCACTCACTCACTCACTCACTCACTCACTCACTCACTCACTCACTCACTCACTCACTCACTCACTCACTCACGCACATGCAGAAGCAAACGCGCGCAGAGTAAGAGAGCGCGAAACGCTCTTTGTGCCTGTCCGTACTTCAATACAGTAAAAGCTCGTTAATTCAGATTTTACTGGACCGGAAAAAAGTTCGAATTAACCGAAGACCGAAACAAGCTCTGCAGTGCCACCACCATCACGCTTACGTCACGTCTGACAGTTCGGCATCTGACAGTTCGTCCATCCAGATGTTGCAAGCGAGTTTGATGCCAGCATACCGACCGCGGCTGAAAGCTTTTCATCTTCAACTGCTTCCGCCATGTTTGAGTTTTGTGACATTGCGCGCGCCTTCCATCAAGTCAAAACGAAGCTGCTAAGTGCCGTATCCGCATATGGCAAAACCGTGGTCACTAAGTGATGAAGATAGCGATGCGGACAGCGCCGCCTCGTTTCGGTTGTCTGCGAACGCCGTTTTCGGCTTTAGTGTCGCACATTTGCGGCGCTTCGCGCTGTGCGCGCTCCGAGGGTCGTCTGAATTAACTGGGTTGCGGTGCAATGTGACAGTATTAACGAGTTTGATGTAGTGATGCAGAGCTATCGATAGTACTATCGATACTATCGATAGCTGAGTCACTATCGAGCTATCGATGGCAAAGAAAAACTATCGATAGTACTGTCAATAGTAAATTCGATAGCACTATCGATAGTATACAATCAACCACACTAACTCATTGACGCAAAAGCTTGCTTCCCCGAGTGCTTGGTAAATAGTTGAGCAGGAGGAGCAGGCTGAAGGGCAGGAAAGTCGACATGTTGGTCGACTTTTTTGGCAATATCGCCGGCCATCAACACATCACTATGACTAGTATCCACTTAGAAAAAAGATAGGCATATACAGTAACAAAATAATAATAGTAAGATACAGGTTAGAGGAATTCGCTACCTTGTTAGTAAATGCATTGTACTAACTAGAACGGTTAGTCCGTTATTAAATTGTTAGTAACCGCACCAGCAACTTAGCAACCGTACTTACTCAAGCGGACTACAATTAGCGAACTAGAGGTTTACGCCTATTTTGTTTATACGTGCGTGTGCAATTCCATGCCAACTTGATTGTACCCCAAATGCATGTATAAGGTGAAATAAAAAAAACGAAATGGCACGGCTTGTTGCACTAATTAACGACCACTAAATTCTTTAATTAATTACCACAGTAAGTATACAACACAACAACCTACATTGAGGCATGAACTGACCGTTAGCGAGATCACACACAAGCACACACAGAATTTCAAGGCTTCTACGCACGCGCCATCCACTCTAACAGCAGCTTGACGGCTAGTTATGTACCTACTTTGGAATGGCGCACACTGTACCGGTTAGCAGTTACAGAATTTAGAGAGATAATCGATTATTTTTTACCCAGTGTCTTGTATTCTAATGTATGCCCTCACGTATCACAACACTGTTATTCCGACATGATCTAGAAAATTAAAATTTTGTCTAAATTTTCCATAAGACTGTCACAATTACGGCATGATATACTACGGCATCGACGAAGCATCTGGCAACATAGGTATTTTAGCAGTATTGTTAAAGACACTAAGAAATCCTCCCGGTTAGAAACGGCAAAATTTCCCAGTTTTACTAGCTGCTGGCTAGTAAAGGAATGTCGCGAAGGTAGTAAAATACGCTCGAAACTAGTAAATACATGCATGTACTAACTGTTTACCAACTTTTTTCTTAGAGTGAATTATCGTTAGTAATATTACCGATGGTACTAACGATTGCACTATTGATAGTTTGTTTGCACTACCGATAGTTTCAAATAAACTATCGATTCTATCGATAGTCAATTGACCGATAGTTTTGCATCACTAGTTTGATGCCAGTAAACAATGCATATGCTGGCCGGGACCAGGGAACACGTCCGAATTATCCAAATTTTCCGAATTAACGGGGGTAGAATTAACGAGTTTTTACTTTACATCTCTGCTTATGTTCTAACAAAATGTGCACAATAATTTTAGTGCACTATTTGATCTCCTACAGTATCTTGGCAAGAAAAAAAAATTGCCTACCATTAGGCGCGATTTATATTATCCGCAGTGGACGAAACTTAGGTTGATGGAAAAATCCCTCGATATAGAATGCTACACGCAGCGCCTTAAATCTGTGCTGGTTGCTTCAAAAGGAACGGCCGTCTCTTCTTCCCTGTCGCTGGCATCCGCTATTCTGCCTCACGATATTCTTTGTGTTGAAACAAAACGGTGAATCTGCGCCCAATTTGAGATTTTTTCAAAATTTCTAAGAAGTCTAACTACACAGTTGGACAACACACGCCTGTATAGGTGTCAGTGAACCTGTCAGAAAAGCATGGAGGTCGGTGACTGAGTAGTTGCGAAGGGGAAGGAGTCCACACATAGAAACGCTCGATCGGCGCCGCAATCCCAGGAGCAAAGTTCACCTTTACTGAAGGGCCGAGCGTAAGAAACCGAAAGAGCAGTGGGCTCCAAGGCACGATGGCGCGAGTCACGCGTGAGGGGCCTCTCACCAGCCTCTGAAAATACAAAAAAAGGAGCGCCTTATTCTATCCTGGCGTTTCTCGTCCTTCTGGCGCACTTCGTGCCGCAATAGCGGTGATTCACGTGACGTCATTACGGTCTTCTTCTGTCTCTCATTGCCCATTAGCAGTGATCTTGCTGTGGGAAACACCGGCGCACACTGCATGCTTCGCCCCTCTACTGGTTTCACGTTAGTGGAGCTGAAACACCCTATCTTACACATTCTGAGGTCTGCAGGAGTCAGCGGCTGTATGTATAGCTGGATTTCAGGCTATCTCAGTGTACATCGGTGTACATAACTACAAAAGATGGCGACACCACTCTTCATACAGTGCCTCGTGGGGTCCCTCAGGGTGATGTATTAAGCCCGACTTTATTTAATATTTCGCTGATTGGCCTGGAAAATTGTGTCCCTGCATTGGTTGAGATATCCTTATATGCAGCTGACATCTGCATATGGTGCAGTGGTCGCAACCGTCGAGTACTACGCGGAAGACTGCAGAAGGCCGTTAACTCCATTGAGACTTTCTTACTGACGCGTGGACTATCCGTGTCACCAGACAAGCGTGCCACCATTGCCTTTACCAAACGGGATAATATCGTACTACAAGTTAAAGGTTGCGGGCTCTCACATCCGATACGTGTCAAGTCATAAGTTTTTGGAAGTGACCTACGACAGATCAGTGACGTGGTCTCCTCACATTCGATCACTCAAAGAGAAGCTCGCATCATACGCAAACATCTTCCGCATGATGTCAAGTAAAGTTGAAGGCTGATCCGTGAGTGCACTAGTGCGCATGTATACAGCATTATGTGAAGGTATCCTGCGGTACAGTCTTCCTGCATTACAACAGTGCCTCACCAAATCAAATCTTCAGGTGCTCACGAGCATGCAAGCCAAAGCGTTGAGGGTGTGCTTAGGTTTACCGAAATACACATCGACAGTAGGGAGCTTGACAGAAAGCAAACGTCCTTCGGCTGCACTGCTAATGAAGCAAGAGTTCCTCCGAGCCCGTCTGCGTTTTGCGGCCAGGGTACCAGATCATCCACTTGCTTCAGTCAGCACTTCTGAGGTGCGGATGTTACTCCCCCTGTCGTATGAAAAGCCGTCGATATTGACGAGGCCCCCATGTCAGCTTCCTTCCTGGACTACAGTCACGACATTGCCACGGTTCAAGAACAAGCAGAACGCACCAGGGCCAGCGTTGACATACTTCGCTCTGGAACTCATTAACACCAAGTGTAGAACCCGCCGTCACGTTTATACAGATGGGTCTGTCACAGATGGATCAACTGCTGTAGGTGTGTGGACACCATCGGGGAATGTCACCATCGCAGCCACTCTCAGTAACCGTACTTCCGCCGCTGCCGCTGAGCTGGCTGCACTGCGGAGGGCTATTGCATATATCAAAGATCAGAGAGCCGACTTTTGGGTGATATTCTCCGGCTCTCTCGCGAGAGGAAGAGGTGGCACTCCGCCAACTTCAAACGAATACTTTCCCCAACCTCCTCTCCATGCATAAATTCTACCCTGACCGCTACGCAGACTCTTGCCCGGGCTGTGGCAGCTCCCCAACGGCGTTCCATGTCATGGTGGAGTGCACCGCAAAATTATTCCGTCCCCTTCCAGTCATCCTGCGCCCCTTCCGCTCCAAAGAGCTGTGGGACGATGCCCTCTGCGACGGGCCTCCCGAGGGCCGCCAGGCATTGGTTGGACGGGCCCGTGTCGTCGCTGCGATCATCATAGGGACCCCGGACTAGGGTTCCCTCCCACATGCTTGGTTTGTATATTTTAATAAAATGTTTTCTCTCTCTCTCCGGCTCACGAGCCGCACTGCAGTCCCTAAAATCGCCACGTACGCAAGATCAACTTGTCCAGGACATCAGGTGCCTAGGCAATTATGCTCATGAGCTACACCACGATGTAGTACTGTAGTGGCTACGAGCTCACTGCGGCATAGAAGGGAATGTTCGTGCTGACTCCGCTGCCAGAGCTGCACATGACACGGCATTTGAGAAAATCGACATTCATTTTTCAAGGAAATGCAGTGACTTTGGTATCTGCGTTCGCGCGGAATCTGCAGCGAACAATGTGGTGCGATGCAAATAACCAGAACGAACCGCTGCACAGAACAGACCCGACGTGTAGCTTTTTTATGCCACAGGGGCTAATCAGGCAAGATGAAACATGCATTCACCGGCTGAGACTCGACGTTGCCTATACGAAATACTTGAAGCACAAGATCAGGCAGTCGGACTCAGCTCCGTGCACTGCATGTAATACTCGGGAAGACTTAAAGCACGTACTCTGCGACTGTTCCCGTTACGACACCGAACGACAGATTCTGAAGGCAGAACTTCATTTGCAACGCGGCTCGAGCTTGGAACTGCGGCACCTTCTCGGCCCTTGGCAAGACAGAGGTTGTGCGATGCGCAACACAAAAGCGCTGTTGGTGTTTGAGGAACACTGGACTTAACCAAAGTTTGTGAATGATTATTTTTGTATATATGTGCGTATGTGACTCGACGTGCCGTTTGTGTGAATGTGTGATTCATTGTATATACCATAGTCATCACCCGACACCCGGAGTAGCAAGCCAGGCGACAAACCAGGCTAACCTCTCCGGGATTTTCATTGAAGAATATTATCTCTCTCTCTCTTCCCTACATGCTTCGCCCCTACCAATTTTCTTTCTTTCTTTCTTTCTTTCTTTCTTTCTTTCGCATTTCGCAATCCTCCCTCATGACTGTTTCCTCCTTCCATAATCGGACCGTCATCCACGTGCTTCACAGCGCGTCACTTCAGTTGCTGCAGGAAACAACGACGGTCATGCGTTCACATCCACGCAGCAATTAAATGTGGCAACGTGAAATGAGAAGTCACCTCAATAAAAGGTGAGATTGCCGTCGCGCATTCGAGGGCAGCATTTCTGTACCCTCGCCGGTGCCGGAGGTTTTGCGTACGACGCGGCCACCGAAATCTGTGAGTTATGACATGCTTCGCTGGAATTTGAAGAAAGAAGGAACTGGAGCAAAAGAGTTGGCTGTGACGAGTTTCGGTACCTCAAGTTCACAAGCGGAGTGCCTTAACCACTGGGCTTGACATCCACGCTTGCGGAAGGTGAATGCGCGTAAATCGTTTGCACGGGCGACGGCCGTGTCCACGCTTCAAGCACTGCTGTCGGTACGGCGAGGATCGCTTAGTCTGCGGTGTGGTGGGATGCAGAGCGCACGTGTGCTATCAGTGCTGTTATGCCACCGCAGCGATAGCTTCTCACGACTGAAACACTGAAAGGCTGCGGGAGCACCGACTACCACGAAAGCGGGGACAAATATAGGCACAGTGGGAGCTTGTCTATAAGCATTCTGCCACTTGCCCATTTCCACGCGCACGTCTCATCGCTTCAACAAGCAAAACTAAACATCAGCGATATAATAGAACAGCTGCAGCAGCGTCGAATACGATGGAAATGAGGAAGTGGTAGAATGCGTATACATACTGAAAGAGGTCATGAAGCACACCTTGGGCTTGTTGAAAAAACACATCCTGCGGAAAGCTGACACGGCTGTGAACTGCTAAGCTAAATATTGCAGTCGTGCGCGCCGCGCAAAGGCTACAACCGGAGCGCGAAGTTGCTGTTTTTTCAGGCGCCCTCTTTTCAAAGAGAGGCCGGTTCTCACTCTCATTGGTGGCCCGGCCGCCTGTCAATTGACGTGGCGTATCTGTTTGTCCGCGTCGCAAAAGACATAGCATCCTCATTGGCCGATAGCCGACATAAATTGAGAGCGGCGTTCGGATCAAATGAGCTTCTTGCCACGGCGTGCCGCCTCTTGCCAGCGCCGCACTCCTCAGTCTGCTAACTTTACACGGTAGCTACACTCGCGCACGCGAATCACAGCGAGAGAGCGATCGCCTTTCATGACGCGCGCTGACGTAACTTCTTTCTCCCGTGCCATCCTTCCTGTGTAGATTGCAGTGCGCTCGTCGGGACGAGAAAAGAGAGAAAGCGCTGAGGACGTGCGCCAAACCGCCGGAAACTCCGCTCGTTTTTGACGGATTCGAGAAATTTTTGGGGCAATCGATCCGGGAGGCAGTAAACTCCAGACAATCAGCTCATTAGATCATTACTTGGAAAAGTTGTTCATGACCCCTTTATACAACTCCAGTAACGTTTCTGCAGATTTTTTTCTTCGCCACGAAGCATACCGTGAGACAATACCGGATGCGAATGAGAAGAATGGGGGAACGGAAACTTTATTGTCAAATCAATGAGATTTGAGTCCGGCGTCTTTCTAGCGGGCCTGGGCACCCACGCGGACTCGGTTCCGAGACCTTGTCCACGAAGCGGCTTCCTTGGCACGCTGGACGGCTGAGAGTTGTGCTGTCAGGTTCGAGCTGGAGCAGTGCAGTATTCTAGCGCGAGCGGAGGCTGGCGGAAAGCACCGTTTGTTTAGCAGCCCGCCTAGATTTGAGGCGCTGCGTCTAGTATTCTATTTCTGAGGGATTCTTTTTTAACAAACGTTTCGCCCACTCCGGTAAAATTGAAATCGTTTGAGAGGATAGAATTGTTTTTTTTTCTTGCAAAGATACTGTAGTAGGTTAAATAGTGCCGCAACATGATTTTCTACGATATTTTAGAACAGAATCAGAGAGGGTCGAGCGAGGGTCGGAGTCAAGTCTGGGACGTTTGACGTGTAATGACCCCACACAAAAATCTCTTTATGTAATATATGATAACGCTGTATTTAAATGTAGGACACTAAAAGGAACACGAAATCAGTCTTGACCTATAAATAATGCTGAGAATCTGTAATGGTTTCTCCCACTATAAGTTCGCTTTAAGAAGTGAAAGCGAATGTTCTATCTTACTTTTTTGTGCCAAGCATCAACACCAGTAAATCTGTGTAACGCCCAGAATTTCGAGATATTTTCAAATTTTAACCGCACTTGCTCTGTAAATGTGCCCGAAATTTCTTATGCTAATTCTGAGACGCCCTTAGAGTACAATCACATTATGTTGACTGTCATGAAATTACAGAGGTCTTAGGAGACGCCCTGAATATGCGTGGTCACGACAAATCACGGCGGGTAGCATCAAGGCGGCATTGTTACGTGCCTTTTCTATTTGCGCCTTTTCTGTCATACCGAGCGTGTTCCCTCTCATGGCGGCCCATTTCAAGCGTAATTTGCTGTTTTAAATAAAAAAAAATGCTGTTTCTGTAGGGTTCCTGTGATAAGTTCCAACAACGTTGTGCTGTTACTTCGACACGATAAATAATGACGTGGCTTAGATGTTTATGTTTCAGCGCCATGCCCTTCTTTCTCTCAATAACCGTTTAATGAAAGCAACATATCAAAATTTCGTTTTGTTTCATGGCAAACGAACGTAATAATGCACTTATATCTTACAGGTTGGCGTGTCCTCAGTGGAAGCGCTCGCCAAGGTCTCGGCCTTCCGCAATCTACGCAGTCTCACGTTGGCAAACGTTGCAGGTCTTGTTGTCTATGAAGACATGGATTTAGTACTAAGACAGCTCCTGGGAATGTCCCCAGATCTGGAAGAGTTGGCCTTGGAGCATTGGGATGGTCTGATGCTCTCCACAATCTCGAAGCTGTGTCCGAAAATCAAGGTCCTCAAGCTAGTATTCTGCACAGGGTCCACAAAAGAAGTCGCATTGAACACTCGTTTATTCCCCAATTTGGAATACGTCGAGATTAGTATGCAGATGCTGCAGAATACTTTCTGGTCATTTCTTTCTGTCACCCGCGAAACCCTTCGCACAGCGCGTTTCGCTGAATGTGGCACGTGCATCGAGTTCCTCCACTACTGCGTTAAATACGCGGAATGGCTGCCCTTTTCGCGCCTCGAACACCTGGCCTTGTGCACGAGACGGACACTGCGGGAGTTGGATCTCGAGCCCCGAGAGCTCCACAGTGTGCTCAAGGTCCTGCCCATGCTCCGACACCTCGAGACGGACAGCTACGACTTACGACTGTACTTCGAGAACTACTGCGTTCCACGTGGTCGGCTGTCTTTGTCCTGGACAGGATGCGTCTGCTGTGCGGTACACAATCCAGAGCTAGCCAAAAAGTATTCTTAATTCGTGGCCCCTCTCGGCGACGTTCTAATAAAAGTAAGGAATACTGCAGATCAGCTTGATGTGTGGGCTTCACCGTGGCAGCGTTTTCCACAAAGACCATTGATAGATAATTTTTTATCGGTGCAGTAGCTGTGTTTCCCATTAGTCCTAAAAGGGCTTGGTAATTTTCGTGCTCTGAAGTTATGTGCCCTTACGGCCTTACTGCTCAAAATTGGAGTGGGCCATAATTTCTCGCTAGGCCACAATATATCTACATGAGGCAAGATGTCTCGCTCTATCGGCCTGCAGCCCACCACTTTCAACAGTATTTGCGCAGAGTGAGCAGCATTAGGCAGGGTTCTATATTTGCAATGCTAGACGACTCCACAGAGAAAGGCGCACAAGACACACAGAGCGTTGTGTGCCTTTCTCTGTGGTATCGTCTAACATTGTAAATACTGAAGTTAAAAACCAATGGCCCAACATATTGTATCGTGGAAGACAAGGTACGCGGGACAAGCGCTGGTCCCGTCGGTGTTGCCTTGGTTTGTCCCGTATAATGCGTTTCACAGTACTCAGGTCTCGCCAACTGCACCAAACTTTTACCCTGTTGAACTTGAACATTTCACTGTCGAATACAAAAGTGCCCAGGGCATATTTGCAGAAAATCTGAGTTCATTCCTAACTCAGCAGCGTGTCATTTAGTCAAAAGATTCAGCTTGCCGAATGTTTTACGACCTACAAAGCTATATAAGTTACTAGGGCCAGGATTTACAAGGCAGAAATTGCGTCTGCCGTGGAGCCCGTGTCCGGCAAGGTTTTGTCTGCGTGAATATTGTGCTCCTCCCTGCAATACCGGCTTCTCAGTGGTGCACGAAATTTTGGATAAGTAATTGAAGGAAAATTAAATTAACTGATTCCTTGCAAACACTCTAGGAGGCAATAGAGGGTTGGGGATCATTCTTTTCTTGCGTACTCTCCCTTTCTGTTTGCAGTTTTCGTGTTACCATTCCAATGCTCTCAATAACCCCAGCGAATTAGTATACTTGTATTAAAGGAATGAAGACAAGATGCTCCGTTGTTCATTTACGTAGGTTATTTGCGTTTATTTGCGTGAGCTGTGTGTGTATGTATGTATGTATGTATGTATGTATGTATGTATGTATGTATGTATTGCACGATTACTTCATGAGGAATGAGCCCTCAATTATGGGGCGGTACAACTCTTGAGGAAAGTACAGTCCTATGGCAGTTCTTTAGTTGTGGTGGTCTGTCGTCTGAGCGACGTAGCTGGTGAGAGCGTGTTAGCTTTTAGTTTTATGTTAAAAAAATGAAGACTCACCACAATGACACATGGGAAAGACTCGACTTCAATTGATGTGCCAGGATATGCCATGAGCTGGTCAAATGGATGGTTGTCGGCTCGAGGTTTGAACAGAAATGTGTGACAAGGCGGATATCTAGTGCTGTGTTGCTTATTTATGTTTCTTTTATTTTGCATGAATCGATTCATTAGGAGAGAAAGCGTGCCGCCTTACAGCTAGGAACCAAGGTTGAAACGCATTCACTTTTGAGAGTGGTTATGCTGATATTTTGTGTTAATTTTATGGAAGATATATTTTGTCAAGTTAATTTGGACTTGCTTTGTCTACAAGACACCAGGGACAAACTAGCTGCGTTATTAGTCGTCTCTTTGTTTCGCGCGCACCTTCCCCCAGCCAACGATCATTTCGGCATGCGAGTCCACATGACTATAGTCCTTGGGAGATGGAGCGCGAGCGAGCCGGGTTGAGCAGCATTTTAGCATGAGTCTGGGTGAACGCGATTGAATCAAATTCTGGTGAGCATGAGTCCAGGGGCGCCGTCAGATAATATTCTGGGTGAGTGAGTTTTGTTAATCTCTGCTGGTCATCAGCAAAAGAGTTGCGGAGAATGACCACTCACAAACTATTCGTGGGCACTTTATTACAGCGAAGTTGTATGTGGATAGTAATGTGGGCATTTTTCTTGATCGTCAACGAAAACTTGGACGACGCTTGAGCTTGGCCTTCAAGAGAACAACGCGATAGCGTAATCGGGCGCCGTTGGAATCGCCTTCAGAATCGCTAGCGTGGCTTTGCATCTCAGTGGATACCGCACCGCAAAGAAAGGCACGCCTGTGCTCGTAAAATTGGCAGTTTCAAAGAAGCCTCGATGTCTACTGCAAGTACGGTTACGAAGTATTGTTGTTCCTCAGTTGCTTGGCGCAACCTACCTCCGGTGATTGGCCCATGCATCGAACAATACGTTGCTTAAGAAATGACATTAGCTCGCTGAAGTAACGGGTTTAAAAATGAAACGATTTTGCCGTAACTCATTAACGATATAAGCAAATATATTTTAAGGAGAACGTACCGAATATATATATATATATCTATATATAATATATATATATATATATATCTATATATATATATATATATATATATTATATATATATATATAGTCAAGTAGATCCTCCGTGAGAAGTCACAACGTTGTTTATTTCGACTTTTCAGCCAGAGTCTGGCCCTTCATCCTGATGAACGCCAGGACTCTGGCTGAAACGTCGAAATAAACAACGTTGTGACTTCTCACGGAGGATCTACTGACTACTTGCAACGCTACGGCCACTCTACCACCATGCCCATATCATATATATATATATATATATATATATATATATATATATATATATATATATATATATATAGCGATCGCGCACTTTTCTATGTCAAAGATTGGGAGCCCCGTAACTCGTGTTAATGTCTAATGAAGAAAGCAATTGAATATCACCACAAAGAAGCTTTTCACTGATCAAAAGGGCAGCAATCGCACTGTTTGATGTCACCATGTATCAGCAAGTGAAAAGATTAACGGGATACATGTGTACTTAACGGCAAGCATACGAAAAGAACTAGCGTTTTCTTCTGACCATTATATACATGTGCAGTATGGTCCACTGTTAAAGGGAAAACTCGAATCAGCACATTTCCTATTGCTGGCCCCCTAACTCCAAGTGGATGTGGAAACGTTTTTCGTGAGCGGCACTAATCTGTTAAAAAAGAGTGAGGAGTGTCGACCACTGGTAGTCACACCCAATTCTATGCCACTATGCTTTTGGAAAACAGTGAAATCGCGACATGCCTTGCAAGGAAGCGTTCCCTTTAATAGTGGAGGCGTCTGTACATATATATACATGTCTCACTATTATATACATGTCCGCAGTCTGCGCATCCCTTGCACAGACTGCAAACATGTATATATTGGTGGGACAGAGAATGTCAAAACAAGGCTCCGGAAACACTTTAATGACGCCATGAACATGAAACTTGATTTTAATGTTCTTGCAGAGCATGTGGTGTCCACTGGATACAAAGTCAACTGGGATGACAACTGTATCATCGCCACTGAAAGCAAGTTGTTCCATCGATTGTATTTGGAACCTTTGACCATTCAGAGCACTGCGCACACACTAAAAAGAAGTATCTGAACACTCCTACCTGTGTGTGCGCAAGGACTGTAACAGGTGATAACACGTGCTTAAGAAGAGTGTACTACGCCGTTTGCTGTCGTTGTGAAGGCGCCTCCCGTGAGGGAGTCGAAACACCATTTTAAAATTTTTGTGCCTTTTACTTTGGTCGGCGTTTTTCTATTAGTCCACCCTTTTGTCCTCGACCGGACAGTATTCCGTCGGACTCTTGACTGTACTTAGGCACTGTTGTGTTAGAATGCAACATGGGGCATTTGCAGTTCGTCTCTTCGCAAAAAAATGAGGGGCAACTGCAATATATTGCAGCAGATCCACGCACAGTGGAAATCGGTGTCTTGCGAAGCAGGCGGCCGAAAGTTGGTTATGCCGCATTTGTTTACATTCAGCAAAATTCTACTGAGGCAGACGGATGTGAAGACACAGGACGTAACACAATAGGGCGTTCCATGTTCGACACACCCCGATGAATTGATGGTGCATTATTTGTTTAGGACGAGTCACTGTCATGGCCAAACTCAGCGAGTCGGTGTTGTGTACGCGTGCTTTATTTGCAGCTGGGAAGTGTGGGCCTCACTGTGAGTTTTCAGCATTGTAACGATGAGAAGGATCGTGTAACTGAGCAGCCACTGCAAGCGCCGTGCAAAAAAGAAGGCGGCAACTTTGCTTGAATCGTCGTCGTTCTACTGAAGAAGAAATCGCTAACGACGACAGCGGCGAACGGTGAGACGCCAGAGTGTGACATATGGAACAACGAGGCGCATGCTTTGCCGCTTTTTATCAGGGAATGCTGGGACGTCGATTGAGCCGGTTATATGATGCTTCTTTCCTCCGTCATGTACTTTAGAGTGGCCCTGCTTTCACTGCGGTGGACTCCTCTGTGTAAATGGAGTAGTTGTGTGCGTCGCCCCGCCACGGTCGTCTAGTGGTTATGGCGCTCGGCTGCTGACCCGAAGGTCGCGGGATAAAATCCTGGCCGCGGCGACTGCATTTTCGAGGGAGGCGAGAATGTTTGAGGCCCGTGAATTTAGATTTAGGTGCATGTTAAAGAACCCAAGGCGGTCGAAATTTCCGGAGCCCTCCACTACGGCGTCTCTCATAACGATATCGTGGTTTTGGGACGTTAAGCCACAGATATTATTATTATTATTATTATTATTATTATTATTATTATTATTATTATTATTATTATTATTATTATTATTATTATTATTATTATACGGCGATTCCTTGTAGAAAAGGGCCTCCCTGTGGTAGCAGTTGACTGGACATACGATGGGAATCATCAAGAGTGTTTGGTAGCAGATATTGTGGGAAGAAAAGTGATTTGCAACATGAGTTTCAGTAGGGCGCGCAATAAAACAGAGGAAACAGAAACGAGAACGCTTTCTTTACTTTGTTTTTGTCGCGCTATCTATTAAAATTTAATGCACGCTCGGCCAACGAAGCCGATCGTGCATCGTTCTGTATATGTAGCACCTGTCTTAAGCATAGTAGCGCCTTGCCACAGGAAGTGAAATAAAGGGGAAAAGCCAAATTTATTACCTTTGTTGCAAGTACGCTATCCGCTAGTATTTACAGTCTATAAGTCTTTTGTGGCATAGTTCGCAGTTCATTTCTTCACATGTTATTGTGCGAAATTCAAATGATCGGATTTCGGCTGTAAGCGCGTCATGCGCTGTTGCATCAGATATCCTGCCGCGCTAAAGTTTCTTTAACTGCTTGCGCTAGCCGCAGGGACGCAAAAAATTTTGACTTGCGAATCGTGAACGCGTCGGTAGTCGTTGTTCCTAACTTCCACAACTGGGGCAAATTTAGAGTATCCTTGTGGACCTCTTCAGACTGGCCATAGCTGTCCAGCTCATCCATTCTTTTCTCTTGTTCCCGAAGGTCGTGCCAATCTTCAACATCAGCTATTAAACTTCTCTTTGAGGTTCTCCTCGCAGATTTCAGTTGTGTATGTTATGCACGGTTTGTACTGTGCTCCTTTTTTATATTATAATGGTGTATGCCTTCCTAACGATGCTGTACCGATAGAAAATAGCGATTTAGCTACGTGGGTAGGACTGGCAGGAGGTGAACGAAGAGATTTTGATCTATTTTCAGAGTTCGTTCCAGTTTGGTAATACAGGCGCGAATAACTTTCTCGACGCTTACTCATTGCATGCCTATGGTTCGAGGTAAGGGGGCATCACCTAGCACGGAATTCCTGTCTTTTTTAAAGTCAGATATATCGTCAAGTGAATATACTTTGCCCCTACACCTTGTTTAACCCTCTTTCTACCGAGTTTTTTTTTTTTTTTGCCGGAAACTATACAAAAATAACGTTTTTGTACTACTTGCCTATTCGATTCTTCATGTCTTGAAACAACTCAAAAATGATTCAAAGTGCTTTACTCGCAGGATACACGCAAAAATTTTTTTTCTTTGAAAATGCACAGAGTAATGGCTTCACTGCACTGCACCACGAAAGTGCCCTAACCCCACCACCCTTCGGGGCAGAAAATGTCTCTTTGAGATTTAAAAAATAATGCGCTGGTTAGCGATGCGAGTCCATGAAAACAAACTTTGGACGCAGCGCTGGTGGAGGTTTAATGACATATAAGGGCGCCCACTGCTGATCGCGATCGTTGTCCAAATCTGATGATTTAGAGAAACTATGTGTAACCACTGCCACACTCGCAGGAGAACTGAAGATCTTCATTTCACGAAACTTAGGCAAACAAAGGCATTTTTTTAACGGAGCTTTTCCGGCACGCGCGCAGAGGAGGACGCCATTTTCGAATTCCGGTAATATGAATCAAGTCCTTTCCGCGCCAAAATGCATCTCGGAGCATGTTTTTATTTTTTTAACTGCGTTATGGGTTGAAGCCAAAGAGAACACAACAAGATGAATCAGGGTAGATTAAATACGGCGCCCCCAAATGCTTCTTTCATGGTGGACGAGGGCAGCTCGTATTCGGAAGGGAAAGGGTTAATTGACATACGCTATTCCTGCGCATTCCAACGCTGCTGCTGCGGTATCATGTAGCTCTCACACCATATAGCGGAACACGACGAAAGCTCATACATTAACAATTTGGGCACACAAAGCAGGCTGTGCATGCCCATGTAGCGTCACATGACCTCTGGGAGCCGGGACTGAGCCACGGGAATAGAATGTGTCATTAGGCGATTCTATATGTAACGAGACTCCGCGCTAGCCTTCCGTTTTAGTGGACTATGGGAACGTTCAAGGACGTTGCCCCACTTGGAGCTCTGTGATCGCTCTTCTGATGCTAAGTTATAGATATAAATTTATTATATTAGATTTATTACTGCGTTTATGAAACATTTCGAATATAAAATAATAGCGAATGCAATTATTGAGGCACAGAATAGTGATATGTTAACTATATAAGCCCTTAGTCTGTCGAGTATACCCTCAAAGTAGCCCCATATGCAAGAAGCAAAAGAAGTTCAGTACTTGTCCCTCGTAAAACTTCTCCAATAGCTTGCCCCCCCCCCCCCGCCCCCGTAACACACACAAAAAGCGTTTTTTCGCGATGAAATATGTGGAACATATATGTATGCACAACGTATGTGGAACAATCTTAAGAACTGAGCAAAGCCCGGCCCTACCCGAGCCCGCCACCTCAAACCCGGGCCCGACCCTAAGCCCGGAGCTTCTGGCCCGAGCCCGGCCCGCGCCCGGCGAGAAAACTATACTTTACCCGGTCCGGCCCGGCCCGTGGGCCGGGCCGGGAGCGGTATTTCGGGTAGGCCCGAGCCCGCGCAGTGCTCTAGCATAGCCATCTGTAGCATATTAAGCGCTCGCTCGCCCCAAGGAGAAGTCTTCTTTTTGTTTTTTGAGCGCCCCGATGATAAGTGCGGAGTAGTTTAGGGCTCCGGCTGTTATGTGCTGTCGTCGCTTGGCGTAACGCAGGCAAAACCACGTATAAAATTAGTAAAAAAAGGAAACAAGCGAGAAATATCGGGAGAGGGAGAAAGGAAAAAATAGGAAAAAAATAGAAAGAGCAAGAAAGAAAAAGATATAGATAAAAAAGAGGAAGAAATAGATAGAAATAAAGAGGGAGAGAAATAGAAAAGACAGAAAAAAAAATACGGAACAGGAGATAAAGAAGGAAAGAGAGGAGGAAGGAAAGAGAAAACCGAAGAGAAACGAAGAAGGCTGCCCAGTTCCTTCAGGCTTGGCACCCCTAGTGCGAAGCTGCCTTGATTTTTTTTTTCGTCACCTTTATTCAAGAGCATAAATTCCTGTGGAAAGCACGTTTGCTATTCGGGTGCTATTATGATGCTATTAGGATGGCTTTGCCTGCGCTTAAAAGAATACAAACATAACAAAACACCCTAGTGGACTGACACTAAGCGGTATGTCACACAAAGGTGCGAGTTTTTCCGAGTTGGTCGGGAACTATGCCCAGCCACTGTCTCATATAGCGATGGTAAGCCAGTGCTGATAAGCCACTGGATGTCGAATAATGAGAGAACAATAGAATGAAATTAGCAGTCGTCACAAAATGCACCACAGTGGAGAGATAACACGAGGCTCGTTTCATGCATCATTGTTCGGTCGAAGCAAAGTGGTGGCAGCAATTGGCGAGCTGAAAGTTCATGCATAACTTAAAAAAATAGCGCGACTTAGAAACAAAAGAGGAATCCACAACGTAATTCTTGAAAAAGCTATGCCCAGCGAGAGAAGCCACGGACGAAGAAAGAGTATGTATTACTAGAGAGCAAGACAACTGAGCGCGAAAATATTACGCGCATCGCGCACACGCCACCTTTTAGTAGGCATTTTATAAGGCCGCCTTGCCGCTGCTAAATACGAGGTCGCGGGTTCTATTCCCAGCCGCGGCCGCCGCATTTCTACGGCGCCAACTGTAAGGACGCCGGTGTACTTCGATTTAGGTACACGTAAGAGAAGCCCAGGTGGTCAAATCTAACACGGGGCCCCAACTACGGCTTACCTCATAATGAAAACGCGGTTTTGGCACGTAAGACCTTAGTAATTATTTATTTCCAACGTGCCACGCAGATGCGCGAGTTCTCGGGTGGTACGATCTACGACAACATATGCTACGAGAGCAACCTTTTGCCGCAATGGCAATCTCGAGGGCAGTCTGCAAGTGTCGACAATAGAGAATCAGACGCTATTAGATATGTCTTGTATATATACTTCATCAATATGTATATAATTGTAAATTGTGTATATAGTTCATCAAAATGGTAAATTAATAAAACATTGTGTATATATGTATATATATCCATATGCGTGCGCGGGATTGCCCATCAGGGGGGGGGGGCAAGGGTTCATCGCAGCCCCCCTCACCCTACTCAGTCAATGTAAGGGGCAGATTTTGCGCCCCCCCCCCCCTCTTAGGTGATTAGGGGGGGCGGCCGCCCTCCCTACTCCCCCCTGTGTGCACGCCTATGCTAGGTAGGTTACAAGCACTTGAAAATAAATGCGAACACCAGAGTGCGTAAGTGCCACACCGTTCGCATTTCTTTTTATCGTGATTAGTACAGTGCCCCAAGTCTACGTAAATTTTCAGCATATTAGTGAGTGTTCCGCTGAGCCGCTCACTCAGCCCATTTATTTCATGGTCATAAACAGTTTTTTCCTGTGGCTGATTAGATTGACTTTCATAATGGACCGCGTGAAATCAGCTGTGAATGAAGCTCCTCGCGTGTGGGGGCACCACATCATAGTACTATGTTGGTGACAAAGAATCCAGCTACTTGCAACGGCTCTACTGATCAGAGAACACACGTGAAAGTCCTATTCACTACGAGGTATCCTGCTGGCGGGTTATAGTGACAGGCTTCTAAGATACGGGATCGGAAGGTCGAAGAGACAAGTACAAATTTCTCTGTGCTGTGTCCAAAATATCTTTTGTATAATATGCTATTTTTCATCAAATATTTATTTATTTATTTATTTATTCATTTATTTGACATACTCTCAGGGCCGAAACAGCATTATAGAGGGGAGTAGTCGCAATCAAAACAGGTTGATTCAATGAAGTGGAGTTGATCAAGCAATAAATTATGTATACAAAAACAAATGGCACATGAATAAACAATGTTAGTTATGGCGTATATGGATGCAGATTAAACAATGTGACGAAAAGGTTCTTATATTCATACAGTCTTAGCTATGACGTTCTTGAATAACTGGTGATCAGCAATGGTCACCGTCGAGGCATCAAAGTAATTCCACTGAATGGAAGTACGCGGTACAAATGACTACAAAAAGGCGTTGAGGCATTGGATCTGCATGACAGATGTCGACCATATGAATGAGGTCTAGATGAAGAATGATGACAATCCCCAGCCAAAAACCCGTGGGTGAACACAGACAGGGCGTCCTTCCAGCTGCCTGATAAGTAGAAGTCACCCTGTGTCAGGTTGTTAATATTTGGTTATTTGTAATGCAGTGACAGCTCCTACAAGTGGGAAGTTGTCTGTAACTGCCACAGGTGCAGATTCGACAGGCGCATGAGAAGCAATCAGCATCGCTGTTCCTGAGACCAGACTTGTACACAAACGTTACATCGTATTCTTGCAGACTCAAAGTGCATCTAGCAAGTCACTCAGAAGGGTCCTTCATTTTCATAAGCCAACGCAGTGAGTGATGGCGGCTGACTGCTGCGAATGGTCTACTATATAAGCATGGTCTAGTCCATATTACCCTGAGACATTCTTTTTCCTTCACTCAGTAGTTAGTTTACACCCTCGAAAGATTGTGCCTAGCATAGGTAATCATTCGTTCCTCTCCATTTTGCCACTGAACGAGGAGAGCACAAAGTCCCAAACTGCTTATGTATGTGCGAATGTCTGTTTCTGTTTCGTCATTATAGAGCTGAAGGGCCATCTCATTTTGAGCTCGCCATCATAGCTCATTGAATGTATCTTTGTTTACTTGGCCAGATGAAAGGAACATGTACTGTTGTCAACCGTGTTAGCATTTCTGCAATGTTCGAAACATTTCTGACGAAATATCTGCAATACGTACAAAAGCCCTAAGAACCGGCTCATGGACTTTTCATCCATTTGTCTATTAAACTCTTGTACTGGTGCAGTCTTATTAAAATTAGGGTGGATGCCTTCAAGTTAAAAACACATGGCCGAGGAAAAATAATAATTGTTGGGTTTTTTCATCCCAAAACCACGACACGATTCCAAAACCACGTCATAGTGGAGGGCAGGAAACTTCGACCACCTGGGGTTCTTTATATGTACACCTAAATATAAGTACGCCAGCCTTTAGTATTTTCGTCTCCAGCGAAAATCGGGCCGCCGCGGCCGGGACTCGATCCTGCGACCTTCGGGTCAGCAGTCAAGCACCATAATCACTAGGCTACCGTGGCGGGTGCCGAGGACAAAGACTTCATGAAGTGATGTGCTGGTATCAAGAAAGAAACAGCCACTGGCATTTACATATAAATAACAATAAAATTAAGTTATGTACGCAGATAAAATGCCTCGACGTTACAATTACTTGTCATTTAATCTGGAACAAGCACATAGCAAATATTTATTGTTTGGCTCAACATAAACAAGACGTTTAAAGGCGAAAGTTAAGAGGTGCCACGCCTGAAACAAAGTTGATGTATCTGAAGTGTTCAGCGCAGATTTATCACGACAGGACAAGACGAAGGAATAACACGTACACAGGCGCTGTGTACGTGTTATTCCTTCGTCTTGTCCCGTCGTTATAAGTCTGCGCTAAACACTTCAGATATGTCGTACCAACAAGGCCAGAAGTGAGCCCTTGCAAATTTGATGACTTATAAACCAATAGTGCCCCCAACTCTAGAGCGCGCTAGCATTATCTGAGAAGAAGAGAGAAGAAATAGTAGAGAAAGAAAGGCAGGGAGGTTAACCAGTACAGGACAACCGGTTTGCTACCCTACACAAGGAGACAGGGTGGGGAGATTTAAAGATGGAGAGGAAAGAGAGAGAGAAAGATAGAAAGATAACATATGACACAGCAGACACATAATTAGTCGGTCACTCTTGCGTGGTAGTTGGTCACTTTTGCGTGGTACGCGACATTTCTGTCAGAGCCGCTTGTCCAAGTTCGTATCTCTTAAAAACCTCAGCAGTGCCTTCGTCGCCTTCAGCTGTGATGTTCTTCTGTTGACGACATGCAAGAATTGTTTTCACCGACATTTGTCTACTGTCAAGGCGCGCTAGAACGGACGGCAGTGACTGTCTCTGAGCATTATATACCGGACAGTCGCACAGGACGTGGTGTAGGGTCTCCTCGCAACGACAGGCATCGCAAAGATCGTTGTCGGCCATTCCAATTCGAAAGGAATAGGATTTCGTAAATGCCACCCCTAGCCATAAGCGATAAAGCAGTGTGGCCTCTCTTCGGCGGAGTCCAGTTGCATACAGAGATGCATCAAAGAGGACAGGTGGCGTTGATGATTGGTCCGGTTGGCTTGGCTGCTTGGTGGGCACCATAGAGCGAGCGTGATCTCCTGTGCAAGCCTTCGAAGAATGCTGGCAGCGTCAGACCGTGAAAGTGGGATGGTCCCTGTGACGCCGCAGTGACTTGGCAGCCACTGAAACGTCACGTGGCGCCCTTTCTCATATGAATTATGGAGAAGGCATCGAATTTAAAATACTAGCTGTTCGTATGGCCCGCGACGCAGAGCAGAAGGCACAGATTGTAGAGCTGCCTGTGAGTCGCTGAAGATAGACCAATGCTGAGGTGATTCCCGATTGACCAAACAAAGTGCAGCGCGCAGAGCAGCTAGTTCCGCAGCTGTCGACGTCGTGGAGCGGTCAGTCCTAAAGTTGATGGTAATAGCTCTTGCTGGGACAACCACCGCACCGGACGAACACTTGATGTTTGTGGCAATCATCTGTATATATATGTACACTGTCCACATACTTCTCGTGCAAAAGAAGCAGAGACAGTTGTTTCAGCACAGGTGACGACAGCTCAGACTTTTTCCGGATTCCTGGTACACTGAGTTCAACTGTGGATCGAATAAAGCACCAAGGGGGCATCGGTGGTTTAGATGCAGTGGTGAAGCCCGAGGGAAGTTTGTCGTGGTACTTGACGATAGTTTTATAGAATGATGCTTGGCGCCTCTCTGAAGGCAGCGTTGCAAGGTGATGACCGGGAGCACGTGCAAAACGTCTGACGTGCGTTCTCAGCACTTCCACCGTAATGTGAGTTTGCATTGGATCGTCACGTGCAATCGCAACAGTTGCCTCTGTTGACGTACATCTGCGCAAACCAAGACACGCTCTGAGTGCTTGAGCTTGCACTGCAGAACACGAATATTAGTCTTACAAGTATTGCTCAGCACGGGCAGGCTATATCTAAGAAAATCGAGAAAGAGCGCTCTGCAGAGTTCCAGCATTGCGTCTACAGACACCCCCACGTCTTTCCTGCCAAGAACTTGAGTAACGGGAAATTGCTGTCAGGCGCTGTTTTAGGTAGGCCACGTGCGGACTCCAACAGAGATCCCTGTCAACGATTACGCCATGAAACCTGTGAGTTCTGGCATAAGGAATGGGCCACCCGTTGATTGAGATGACATAAGGTTTCGTTAGTTTCCGAGTGAATGCCACTAGTGCGCATTTTTCTGGTGATATGCTGAGACCTTGATTACACAAGTAGCTGGCTGTCAAAGTTGCTGCTCTTTGAAGCTGCGCCCGTATCTGAGGACGTGTGACCGCCGAAGTCCAGACACAGATGTCGTCTGCGTATATTGAAACATTGATGGTAGTTGGCAAGTATTCATCAAGCCCAATAAGTGCGAGGTTGAATAGCGTCGGGCTGAGAACTCCGCCTTATCTGAGATCCTCACAGTCAAAAGCTAGTTGGCAAACTGGAACGGATATGGCGGTAAACTTACATTGCGAAAGCAGAATAACAATAAAGAGGACGAAACACAGCGTTGTCTTACAACATGGTTTATTGCTGCAGCATTTTCATGTGACGAAAAAACAGCTATATTGATTTCACTCCTAGTGAAATTACCTTTCTGGACGGGTCATGATAGTTTATGCGGCACACTTTTAACGTTGATAGTCCTTACTTTCTACATGTGTGCTGTACGAACAGCTTCTTTTATAATTTTGTCCAAAAATGTTTTCCTCTCTCTTATCCTTCCGCGCATGTACCCTTTATGCATATAAGTACAAGAAAGTGCTTGCAGCAATAAACTATGTTGTAAGACAGCGCAGTGTTTCATCCTCTTTCTTGTCATTGTGCTTTTGCGCTGTAAGTCTACCATTATGGAATTCCAACAAGCCCAAGTATGCACCCTTAGAGCGGATATCACAATTGGCAGCCAGGTTTATTTGTTCATGTTACCACAGGACACAATCAATGATGGCATTACTTCACAGGGCTAACCTTCAGAAGCTGTCTGCGCGGCGACAGATAACATGCTTGAAGCTTTTGCGCCAGCTCTATAATAAACACTAAACAAACACCCTAGTTTGTGCACGTCTTTCATTGCCTGAGTCGCTTTGGGACGTTAAACCCCACAAAATCAATACCAAAACCTACTTTGTACTTGCACCTTACGGCACGAGTGTTGCGGGCGTATGGATCACCCGTATGCTATTTTACCGTATGCTATTCAAGTTTTCCTTTTTGCCCAGTACAATTAATTAATGTAACCAGCTCAGTTCAAGTGTATTTATGGATCGTCAATCAGCTCTCCAGCAACATGTGGAACTGCTTTGCGCATAGCATTGTGTAATATCCATTCCCTCTGCTGTAACAGGCCGTGAGGGCTCATTGTAAATAAATATTTCAAAAAATTTTACCAATTACTGTGACACGACTGTTCAAATCCTTTGATAGTGTTATTTTTATGCTGTTTGTACTCATGTCTCAAAAGCACTTTTTGGGCCCTGATTGGGTAAACAATCTGCAGTGTTGTTGCAGTTTACTCTTCACACTAGCACCGTGCTACTAAGGTGAGAAATCATGGCACTCAACGACTGACTCTCTTAGCGACTCTCTTAACGGTTCTAGAGTGAGCGGTAAAGGTTGACTGTATGTACAAGATGGTTATAATTATTTCTAATGGCCATTGATGAACAAGAAGGGAAATCTGGGCTAGTTGGTTATAGTTCATTTTCGATCAGCTTACAGCGCAAAAACGACGAGGACAGAGACCAAGAATGCGACGACACGAGCGCTGACTTTCAACTAAGGTTTATTGGAAGGAAGGGCACGGATAAATACATCCAGAGGTCAACCGGCTATCAACCGTGCACGTTGTGCGTGTGCATCAGAGTCATCCCGGTGATAACCAAATTACTCAGGGCACGTGGAACCCCTACGTGCTTCAAAAAACATACAAAAACAAGACGCACTTACGACAAGACTCTCTGTCCTCGTCGTTTTTGCGCTGTAAGCTGATCGAAAATGGGCCATTGATGAGTTCAGCAGAAGATGCAAATGCACGTCTCGAAACCATGCTTTCATCCCGATTCGTGAAATGGTAACTTTACTTTCTTAGCGTAATTCCTAGCGAGGAGTACTGGAAGCCAACGTAAGACTCCGATGGGAACTGCTTCCTTATTCTTGCTACAACGCAAGCAGGCAGCACAACTCTGTTGTTCCTCCAATGCTTCTTCCATATCCACCTGGTGAACATCCTGTCTGCCACGAAGCGCTATTTTCTGTAAGCAAGAAGAATGCATGAGAAAGCCACCTTAACTACACGCTTAGCAGGTGAATTTTACTTGTGGATTTCTCCCATGGTGTTAGTACCATTCTCCGTCACCTCCCAGTGCATAGCTTCCAGGAGTAGTCGGGTCCAAACTGAGGCTTGTGAAGTGTGCATGATGGGTAATGGAGTGCTCATTGTCTTTTTCAATTATTTTCGGAATATCCTGATAGCACAGGTTTTCTACTGCATTTTCACTGGCCACGCACAGCCCACAGGTACACCTGCATAGTACATAACCATGTGCATGCAGAAAGATGTTTCTAGAAGGCAAGAAATAGAATCTCCTTGAGGTTATTGAACGTTTTGTCATACCGGTTGCCTGCCAGCTATGCACACATGGCGCTAAGGTAGGCGCATACTAGCTACGTGCAGTTTGGAAGCTGGAATGGCAGTGCTATAATGTGAAGAAGTACGCAACATTTAGACAAGCGCTCTGGTTGCGTATAACTTATTCTAAGCTGCCACAAAGTGCACAATAATAGCAGCACCGTTCAGTATCGGCGCGGCTTACAAGAAGTAGCGATTACACACACGAGTGTTTCTGCCCGCAAGCCACGAAAACGCTACGCCATTTCGCAGAAACGACGTCTGCGACGAAAACGTAACCCTGCTTGCGATGGGGCCTCCGGATCGAGTGCTGCTATACAGTCACTTTCCGTTGTGAGCTTATTCGATCCGAATAGAAGATCAGCCTATTGGTTCCGATCGTAGGCTAGTGCAATACTCTTACGCACAACGGCACAAAATTTATTCTTTAAAAAAATCAAATATGTTTTTATATTTACAATTCTGACTAAGTATTACATAAACATGATATCTGCTTTGGGCCTACGATGGTACGCGCGAGCTCACCCAAACCGGTCCGGGTCGTTAGAACACATCGGAGCTGCAATTGTCGATCAAGATCAAGAAATTTGATCTGGGTCGGACTCGATCGCCATAGAACGTTACCTTGTGAGGGCGCCATAAACAAGGAAACACACCCATACTTTCAGCAATTCAGCATCTACGGCAATTTAACACTTGATGCAAAGCATGCTGGATATGAACTATGATAATTGTTTACTGCCCGGTTAAAGAAACGTGCTGTGTTGCGGAATTTCACGTACCAATTCATGTCGTCGCGCCACGTTGTGGAGGTCCTCGAGGCTGTGGGTCGTCCGGTTACCGAGATATAGACATTAGTGGTGTGTCACTATAAGGGTTGAAACGCATTTACAGTGTCGGACGTTCAATCTGTGCTCGGATACCGTGATCCATCGGCGTGCTGTTACGTCTGCTGCTGACGTACACGCATAATCGAAAAGAAGCCCCACACACGGGACGTAAGCATGCGCGCTTCCGAGCCAGTAGGCGTGCGGCTAAGGGAAACACAGCGAATTAGACGAGTGGGTCAATGCAAATATACGCGTCAGCGCATAAACCCCAGACGCCATACACCATGCGATACCGCGCAGCACCTCCAAGTTGCGCGGAAAGGAAACCACACAACATTGAAGCGAGGTGACCTAATGCACTAGGCTTGGCACCTCGAAAGGCGCTGACCTCTCCTTTGGAATTAAGCGACTTGAGAGGGTAAATATTGCGGTTGCTATAGGTCCGGTCCCACTTGATCTTTGCGAAAACTTCTTTCCGTTCTGTATTCCTGAGAGGGGTCCGACTCATCCCAAAGTGTTTTTTATGCTAAGCGCGAGCGGTGGTTTATGACCCCGTTAACACTAATCTCTGTATTAAACAGCAGTGCAACGTATTGCAGGCGTTCGCCGTTTAAACTTCATGTACTTAATATGTACAGACGGGTCCACTGTTAAAGGGAACACTTGCGTGCAGGGCATGTTTGCATTTCCCTCTCTTGCAAAAAAATCACAGCATATCCACGGAGTGAATGATGATGAGTGGGCGAAGCTGCGGAGGTTCATCGGTAAACCGTGAATCTTCCGTGAATTCTGCCCAGTACATCATCACCGACGTGAGATCGGGCGCGTTTATACTAAAGGTTCGATGAGTTATGACGACTTGCAGCTCACTTTAATTTTACATGTACGCTGTGAATTTTCATTGTTTAGAAAGCCATTGCTTTAGAAAACACCTTGCGTCTTTCGTTAAGCAGCTGGCGTCTTTTTCGTTTTGCTTTAGAAACATCTGGCGTTCTTTCGTTTTGTTTTTACAAAACATCTGGCGTCTTTCGTTGGTTTATTTCATCAATCAACGGCGTTTTGAACAAAATTTTTATTGTTTAATCACGCACAGGAGAAATCTCACCAGGCACTACCTTGGAGGTAAACAATGGCTGCTAATGGGAATGAGAGACAGAAGAAGTCGGCTTTTAGCTAACACTTACACTTCTACAGAGACAGAAGAATTCGGCTTTTAGTTAACGCGCACGCTGCGAATTTTTTATTGTTCAACAACGCACAGGAGAAATCTCCCACCGGCACCACCTTGGAGGTCAAAGGGTAAGACTTGTTACTCACTACTACGAGCACGACGAGGGACGAACGGGTGCCGCCTTAAGGAGCTTCGCCCCTAAAACAAAATGGCTTAGATTTGCATAAGACTACTGGTGGTTGACAGTTCTGCCTCTTCTTGACAGACTTGTGCAGCGCATGAGCAACGTTTCCCTGTCCGCTTGCTGCTAGAGGGCCAGCAAAATGAAAGGTGCTCACTGGAGTGTTCCCTTTAACAGTGGACCGTACTGTACAGCCGCGGTAACGTCTGTGTAGAGCGCGCGAGCAGCCGGTTTTTGCTCTTCGGGGTGACACCTTCAGGCAGTTATGGGCTCTGACGTACTCAACCTGACTACCAGGCTGCGCATGCTCCTGACGCAGCTCTTCAGAGCTCGAAACTGTCTCAAGGTGTCGCCCCGCAGAAGAAAAACCGTATGATCGCGCGCTCCACAGAGACGTGGCCGCGTCTGTACAGGTATGTGCTACATGTACATGTATTTACATGTAACATGTAGCACCTCATCCATCAATACATGCGTGATGGACGCTTTCTGGCAAATGGACTCACATTGGCAGTAGTATCGTGACAATGGTCAGTTTTAGCATAGGCTTCAGTGATCGAGGAAAGTATCGTAGGGAGGAAGTGTATGTGGGTAAATGTAGGCGCCCTGATCGCAAACTACACTAGATTGGATCATAGTATCATACACTTACCCGTGGTGTAAGAATAATTATTTTACACCGTGCACTTACCAAAGGGAAAGGAGATCACTCGTTACTCAAAAGATGCAATACGTTGTGCTTTTATTATCTAATTTGAATTTTATCCCTGCAGAATTCCTCGTCGTAGATTTGGAACTTGTTGGGGGCGCATAATAGATCGTAGATGAAGAGGCAAGCGCTGCTGATGTTGTGCACTCCCTGTAGGGTGACCCACAGCTCGCAGCCTGCAGTCAAGGAAAAGTGTTCTTAACATTGCCTCATTAAAACGACATTAAAGGCAAATATTAATTCGTCATAGATTGTTGAAGTAGCGTTTCAGGAAATTCGTGGATCTTGTTTCGTACTAACGAAGCGCTTAGTTTGAAAGCAAATCATGTTTTCGTGGTCCGCGTACCATTAGCTCAATTCAAAGCGCCTGCCTCCGAGAACGGCCTTGTAACGTATCATTCGCCGTGTCCGCACTGCCTGACAGACAGCGCTGCGGATCAAGGGGCTTTAGCGGAGCACAGCCTGGTGAAAATTGAGCTTGCGGCGCAATATCAACTTCCTTAATGCATTAATCAGACTGAAACGCAAAAGTTTCATTTTATAGCGCCTTGTTATTCTATGAAATATCCCTTTTTGTCATGGTTAGTTTGAGTACTTGTGACAAATAGCACTCGGAACTTACCATGTCATCAGGCTAGCGCTGCAGAATGTCCCACAGGTGATGCGAATTCCGTCTTACATTTTGCCTTATATTTTCGATTACTAAAGCGTTACTGTATACAATATTGACGATTTAGAGGTTCTCAGCCATTCATACGGAAAATGTTATTTGCGTTTAGTGTCCCTTTAGCAAGAAAAAGGCTCCGCTTTTGTACCAGTATTTTTATCATAACTCTATTGATGCAGCAAATATGTACATACACAATAAGCAGATAACCCAGCCGTGAAAAGAACCTGATTTTACACGCATGCACTCGACGCACTCGCGCGCATACTCGTCCATTGAAAGAAAATGGCCTGAAGGCGCCTTAGCAAGGATTACTACTTCAACCCCTAAAATTTTCACGGTATGTTAGAATTTCGATAAATGATTTCGAACATTATTAAGCATTGGAAAACGCAAGAAGTGATAGTTGGGTATAGCAGTGTACAACCGCGGAGAAGGCGGGGAATACTTAGTGATGACAAATGAAAAGGTTATTGGCTTCCGTTACTCCCAGTAATCATTTTACAATCTCGTTGGACATCGTTTTCTGCACCAGAAAATGTAAAATATTCGTAGCAAAAGCTATAAATACGTCGTAGCCGACATGCACCTCTTAGTTTGCAAATATGCATCTTGAAAGCGTACTGCCGCTTCGAGAGCGCGAGTAAAGGAATGGCTGGCACATTTCTCTCTTTCGTTACCTTGGGAAAATTCGTCATATTTTGTATGTTTTAGTTATTATTTTTATTGAATAATGTGATAGATACAGTGTAACGTCATATGTCAATATGAAGCCAAGTAAATGTACAATTTTAATAGTAGTACTTCAAAAATTAGTATTAGGGTATAATATGCTAGAATAATAATGGAAAACAACATTTATTGAACATTCGATAGAACATTTTTAATGTTCTGCTCCGAACATGAAAAAACAACGAAAAATAATCTGAAATAAGTAAAATATTTGCAAATCAGTTTTGTATATAAAGGAAAGTTTGAATGATTTAGCTTAAAACACTTATGACTTTTCAGGTTTTGTCTGCCTAGTAAAAACTGCGTTGTTCCATCAGGTTGTACGTTTATACCTATTCCCTCTGGAAGATTTCCAAACAAAGGAGCACAATAAAGATAATTATGAAGGGGAATAAATATGCAATTCATCCATATGTATTTTAGCAAATTATGCTATACAACAGCACAGGAAAAATTTCAGATACCAAAAGGTAGCACTGAACATGGCACCGAAGCATATGGCTTCACCGCACAGAATAAAAATATTCTAAACTTGTAAGCTTCAAAGAAGTCTTCAAATTTCAATCTCTTACACTACAGAAGCGGGTGGAACTACCTGTGAAAGCTCTAATAAGATGTAAAAAAAGGGTTTTTTCTAAGGTTGCTGTGAATCTAGGCAAAACGCGTTACAAGTGGCATTGGTCCGGTCATCAACTTTCTTCGTCTCATAACACTTTTTGTACTTCCTCCGCTTGATAAATCGGCGCGATTTGTTCTGTATGTGCTTGTTTTGGTGACGTGTAGTCGTGGAAGCTCGACAATTCTCATACAGAGTGGCAGGCAAATGAAATTCACCATCTCTTCAGCCGTGACCATTTCCCAAGAACCATCATCCTCGGCGTAAATCTGCTTCGACAGGATTTGCAACGAAATCATGTTTATTACTTTCGCTGTGAGAAAGATGCGCAAGACGCCGATTTTACTTGCGACACTTACCACTTCACTACGCAACACTACACTGAGGCACGGCTGGTATCCATCTTGGGCTGAGCATTATATACTCTCTACTGGCTGAAGATGATGTCACAAAATTTTTATCATGTACTCTCCAGACACTACAAATTAAGTATATAATAATGCCAACATCCTCACGACATTTCAGTGGGAGTAAAAAATCGACGTGCGAGAAAGCGTAACGTACTGATCAACACCTGACTACGATCCGGGTTCGTTATGCGTGTTTTCTTTATCCGAACTGTATTTCCATAATTTGACACCACCCTCAGAGTCACTTCTGCTAGAAACAGCGGAAAAATCGATTGCCGACGCAACTGAATACTCCAAGGAACAACAATTCCGAGAGGCTCTCGCTACCATTGCTGGTAGCGAGAGGGTGTCGCTACCAGTCTGCGATTTTAGCGAACGAACCAAGCGAAGCGTTATTTCTGAGTCGCTGTTCTCTGAATCGCCGCCGCTCGGGTAAAAAGCTAACTATGCAGGGAACGAAACTTTAATGCTTACAGAATGTGCTAGATAGCACAACTAGTTGATTGGGGCACCCGCATATTTAAGTTCTCACTCGACGCGTTCGGGTCACCGGCGACCCACGTTCTAAGGCGCGGTAACGAACGAGTTAAGCGGTGACGTGTTCAACTCTGCATGCAAGGTAATGCATGTCCTGAAGTTCCATTGTGCTTGCCAAAATGACGGTCTCTGTTGGTGAGAGGAGCTTATATGCACCGAATTATATGTGAGATTTGGGGTACAAACGAGCGCAAAGAACGTAAGTTTCGAACCATGCCGGCCGCTTCATGAACGGCCGTCAACGACCATGTGAAGGCCTCTTTAATGAGGTAGCAATGACGCTGTAGAAAAGGTCCCTATAATCCTCACCATGGCCGCTTTCTTTAGTGAGAAGACAACGAAATTTTTGTACCGCTTTTCCGCCATGGCGTTTGCCAGATATCGCCTTCATCATCTCGGCCACCAGCCGCAGCCACAGCAGCAACCACAGCGGCAAACCACAGCCGGCCAGGCTACGCGCCCCTGTTCGCACCGAGGCGTCGCAATACCTCTCTCCGATTTCCATCGTTAGCACAGACTGTTGGGCTGGTTGGTCATTCATTTTAACACACTGAAGACACTGAAGTCAGCGCAAATGAAGGGGGACGCAAATACGAAGCATAAAAGGACAGGTACCTGTCCTTGTCTGCCTCGTCTTTGTGTCCGTCTTCATTAGCGCTAATCTCCCGTTTCTGGCGGTTCCGGCGAACCGTGCTCCGAATATCCGTGCCTTCGACATCGGCAGCAAAGGAAGCCGCTGAGCAGTGCGCTTCAGCGCCGTAATAAACAGTTGATTTCGAACCCTCAGTCCGGTCGCGCCTTAAGGCGTAGCGGTTTTTTCATGACACGATGAGCCAAGTAATGCTCTCGCATTAAAGATCTGTTGAAGCATCCTTGTCCTCCCTGTTGTCCTGAACATCGACGCGCTAACGAAATAACTCACCATTGTCATGTCTTGGAGAACGAAGTATGTCGCAGTTATCATATTCTGAGAAGACCAGTGGATAGTAGACGGACACGAGCTTGTCTGTGAAGGAAGAATAACAATATAAAGAGCGGAAGTCAAAGTGTCCAGCTTGGAAGCTTGCAGTCGAATGCGCAAGCACGATTCGTGATTGAGTGCTTCATTACAGAAGCTGAGCGTCACTACACTGATAATTTTGAGATATTAAGAACTTACTGTTCGGTATGCAAGTGAATGGGGATAACCGATGATCAAAGTTTATTACAACAATGTTATATTTAGCCTGATATCCAGGGCAATTTGTAGTTGTAGTGCTGACTTAGCACGCATTCCGTATTGTACCAGGTACTGCTGAAATGAAGACTGTGGATCCAATAGTCTCTACCTTACTTTCACCGAATACGGGAACAAAGTTGCGTTAAGTAAGCTCATTGAAATGAAAAAAAGGCACCTCCCACGGATCATTCGGAAAGACATGTGCACTTTGAAGGAAGGCGGCATGTAGCTAATCGCTCCTGCACTTTTTCCGGCACGTCATTAAGAAGGAAGCATACATTCATGTTCGCAGCGCTTGTTTAAGTCTATAAGAAGTCGCTTAAAACGAAAGGCACATTTGTATAAATGACGGGAAACAATATTCCGACAGATTCCACGCAAAATGTGAATAGATTTCATGCGAAGCGGTCAGCGAGTGCCACACATTGAACTAACTCTTACTAAGTTTTCACCAGTAAGAGCCATGCGACGGGAAAACGACGACGACTGTGCCCTCTAAGCATTCGAAGCGGCACGAACGCGTTCTCGGAATATTCCAAAGAGCTCGAGGCACGCGAACCGAGCCATGAAGGAGGACGAAGGGGAGTGAGCTGGCATTGTCTGCTTGGGCTTTACAGAGGAAGGTTGATTTGAGGAAGAGAGGTCGAGAGAGGATGCGGATCGCCAGCAGACGGACTGGCGACGGGAGCCACGGGCGTTCGAGTCTGTAATCGGTGATGTGGACGCCCTGAGTTGTGGCCGGCGTACTCAACGGCGTTCGAGCAAGGCGCCTCGGCGACGGAGATACCACGCGCTGCAAGTACGGACGTCCCTATCGCGAGCCCCCTCTCAAGCAAGCCGCCAAAGACAATCCCCGGAGAGTCACGGGAGCGGTGGAACACCACACCGGGTGATCGGGCCGACGACGACGTTAGGCCTAACAGGCCTAGCCGTCAGGAGAGGGGACTGCCTGCTTGTGAACAGGCAACAACAACGGCTGGCGCTTTGGGCTATGGAGCGGACAATGCCAAGTTAAATGACCGGACTATATAGACAGCAGACGGGACTTTGGCTATGCACCAAGTCATCAGAAATGTCAAGTAAGGTCGGTCCGACGTATTAGTTGGCAGAAGACTGGAGCAGGCGAGGAGTAGGACGATTTAGTTATGTACTGAGTTGCGAGATTCAAGTTTGTTTGCAGTGACTGCATTTTGTACATTTCTATATTTTAGAGTTTTCCTTTTTTTGTTTGATAAATGTTTGCGGCGCTATACCCCGAGTCTTGACTGATTCTGTCACCCGGGACCACCCGAATCCGTGACATAGGTGGAGTGACGTCTTTTTGTAATTTGAGTAGCGTGCATATCGTGGGCTTACCATGTAAGTTGACTATACTGGTGTCTAACGAGTAACTCACTGTCTCACGTTACGCCAAAACCCACATTACAGCAGAGACATCACTTTTATGGAAAAGAAGCGTAATCAGCGTTCGTTCGCGTTTTCCTGCTGAGACGAGTAATGCTAGACTATAGCTCGTTGATTCATAATAATACATGTAAGCGTTTCTGTGCTAGATTGAAATCGGCATACATAACAAGCAGTATGTCTTTCTCTTGTTTAATCAACGCAAAGTGTCCTATACAGTTTGCAATGTCTAATTTCGCTGTCCTGGCTTGATATACACTGTGAATTACATCTGGCGCATACCCGCATATCATGAGCCGTGGCATGCGCAACAGGTGACAGGAGAAAAGGGTTTCATGACGTACGTGACAGGCATGTCATGTTATTGATGTCATGACCTCTCAGTCATGTTCGTCATACACTCATACATTCCCATGACAAGTTTGGTTTATCCCAAGTTAAGAGGCGAAAATGGGAGCGCCTACACGTGGGTGGCTAGAGATAGATAGATAGATAGATAGATAGATAGATAGATAGATAGATAGATAGATAGATAGATAGATAGATAGATAGATAGATAGATAGATAGATAGATAGATAGATAGATAGATAGATAGATAAATTTAGAAAACTAACGTGATTTTGGCATATAGGGAGCTGCAGATCCATCGTAGCTTTATCAAGATATTCGGCATCTTTACACATCTGAATGCGCGCAACGAAAAATGTGCTGTAAAGTACCAGCGCTAACGAAGATGTCTGCGTAATTGTTTTAGCACTCTTTTACACATTTCTTCTTGACGGCGAAGTTGGCATTGCAAGTTGAAGCGAAGAATGTAGAAGTCATCCTGAGAAGGAATAAGGCTGAGTGTATGTAAAACGGAAGGAATGTTCGCCCTGAGGAGTGTCACAACTGGCAATTTTACAGATGTTGCCGTTATTAGGCGGGCATTGAGAAATTATGATATTTTTATTAGTTATGTGAGAAAACCAATGTAGGATTTAACAGTTCATTGTTAAGGAATCATCAGGAACATAAAAACAGCAGAACGATATAAGATGTTATTAGTAACATGCTGAGAAATTCCAGCAGAAATTTGTGTATTGTGTGTGTTGTTAGGCGCAGAGGAACAGTACTGAATAGTAATGAGTAAGTAACAATGTAGCTTCGTCAAGAGTCTTGCTTAGTAAATTAAGTTTGTTTTGTGTTTCCATATTTCCGATCGTGATGTCCCACGCTTCACACGAGAAAAGGTTTACTTAGGGCATAAAGGAGGAGCTTTGAAGGAAAGATGCCAAAATGTCGTATTCATTGAAGAGGCAATTTATGTATCTGTGTGTTTCAGAGAGGTCATATAAAAATTGACGGTTGTCTAAGAACTCTTTCTTATAGGAACAGGCAAGGGGGCGCGATTACGCTCCAGAGATAATATCGTGTTGTATAACGGCCCTATGCAAAGTACTGTTAAGTAGTTTTTCATAATATGTGGTCAGAAAATATCCAGACACATTAGCAACAAATAGATAATCGTTATCGCTGTCATTCTTGCACAGCAGTAAATATGTTAGCTTGAATTCCCTGACCACATACGACTGGTAAAGAGTTGCCGGTAAAACGACCTGTAATTGTTTGCACAAATAATGTAGTACCTTCAATTAGGACATATTTTCTTTCGGTTGTCCTGTGACTTGTGAAGTACTGTACTTTTTTACCTTGACCTTACCTTTGTAGGGGGAAACGGCCATCCCATTCGGCACGTCATATCCTTCGGTTGCTTCAGGAAATGTGTACACTGTCCGGTTTACTCTGGAAAGAAAAGTAAGTTTGACCACTTATCTCAATGAAATAAGTGTCCGAAAGGAATACAGTTTCTGAACATGATGTACACGGCTCGGAAACGAACTATGACTGAGGACTGCTTATGCACACAATCGATACTTATTCTGCTTGCGCGAATATTGCACACGTATTATTGGCTCGAAGCTTACATTTTCGCCGTGGCATTGTCCCAGTAGTATGTCTCGGCAAGAGTGTATTTCTCTTCGTGATTCCACTCGTAATTCCTCCCGTGGAAGCACTGTCCAGTCCCTCCGACGAGGTTGTCATGTTCGAACGATCTCTGGTACAGCACGAACACTGACCTCTGAAGGAAGCTCTGAAGCGAAAGTACAAGAACGATAATTGTGTTGCAGTCTAATTTTAAGAGACAGCAGCAGTTATGATATTTACGCATGGGAGCAGCGGTACGAACGCTGGGACTTTAGTACGTAAACTGTTGACAGGAACGCAGACACTTCGGAACGTTGTGCGCGGCGTGTACTCCATGATTGTGACGCCAGCGTGATTGTGGAACGGCTAGAGGGGAAAAAGCTTTTGAGGCCACTCAGAACTTTCGGTGTTCAGCAGCCGTGTGACACTCCCAACAGCTGGCGCTTTATTATTAAGTAAGAGCACCATTAAAGAATGCATTTGAAGCAATTTTCTTAATGGGATGGTGAAACACATTTCCATCATTGAATGACCTCAGTATCGTAGTTCATTGCCTCACGAATCGATTGCGCAAAAATTTCTCGAATACGTCAAGAACGAGCGCAGTTGAGTTAGAGGGGATTTGTGGGACGCCCTAAGCGCTGTCTCTTCTCTCGTCTTGACGAGCGCGCCGGAAGCTACACTGGGATGCGTGGCACGGGGACAGGTTTTCCGTTGGGTAGATTTGAAAAGGAGCCAAGCCACATAACCTTATCGCCAAATTTGTAGTCAAATGCTAGATAAGCGCTAATATGAAAAGAATTCTTATTATTGAACAATGAATAACGTTATTTTCAATCAGCAATAAAACAGAAATAAGGGCACTTTTTCTTCTCCTCTGCCTTGTCAACTAATTATATGTTCTGTGCGCCTGCGTATCGCCTCTCTAGAATAGTTGGAGTAATTGCCAGATACAGAGTAAGAATGGAATATTGCAGCCAATCATTATGTAGGAACGTTATTTGTAGAAACAGGTCGTGCTTGAAGTCCCGGACCGAAGATGAGAACCAATTCCCTTAACGCCAGTCCAGCTTTAAATAGTGATATCTGGTTGACGATGATCAGCCAAGCTTCACATTGTTAAGGATATCCGTTTTTGCGAAGTTCACACCACACCTGCAATGCATCAGCTTTAGAAACTGCCTCGTAGCAGCAGCATCGATGGCGGGCAGCGTGAACGGCGTGCTAGACCCGCGTTTACCAACATACGCGCAACTTCGTCTATTTGGTCGTAGCCAAATAGCGCAATGTGCGCTTTTTGGCTTATAAATATAAATTTGCATTATATTGTATTACTTACCCAGTTTTAACTCTTATTTAAATTTATAAAACCACCCAAATCTTGACCCATCCCCGACGGTGCGTGAGTCGCATTGACTAGACGAACAAGATCTTCGTCACTCCGTCTTGCTATGGGCGCCGCGCGTTGCGTTGAGGTGACTCGGTGAGCACCAGACTGCTGGCGGGGGAGGACATTCACATGTAGCGACTGATACGTCAGAAAAGCTTGGAAACAAAGAGTAGCCGTTAGGCTTGCTTGGTGTTTTATTAGGGAAATATTACGAAAGATGGTTACTAAATGCGCCAAAATAGAAGTTCTAAGTAGCCAGAATGTAGCCATGGCGCTAAGCTGAAACTTTGGTCGCCAGACGGAGTCATAAAGTAGCCATTTTGGTGCAAAGTAGCTGCCAGCGGCAATCCTGTATGGGGGAAAAAAGTGACATCAGCGCGCGTCAAGAAAGCTTTGTTGCCAGGTTCTGCAAAGTGCCATAACCGAAAATTTGGAGAAAGTCTAGCCCAAACATAGCCAAAATTAAAAACATGAGCCTGTAAATCTTATAGCCAAAGTAGCTATTTGCACTTCGCCACACAGATATTCATACGTCATTAATTTTTCGCAAGCAGTCATTCCGATATGTGCATTACTAGATGAATAAGCTGCTTCCATCTAGCATTAAAGTTCTGGTGTACATAAATAAATGAATGAATGAAACAACTTTATTGCGAGATCCGGCTAGTTGCTGGTCCGGGCCAGACCACTCAGATGGAGGACGGAAGACCTTGTCGTCCACTAGCCTCCCTGGCCTGCTTGATTGCCCAGGCTTTGTCTTTTAGATCGGAGCTGAGCAGCGTTTTCCGCCATCGCTCCCGGAGAGCTTCTGGGGAGTCTGTTTGCTGATTGGCACACCCAACTGGGAAAACACTATGGTAGCCGCAAGCTCGCACATTATTCGCTTCCCAAGGAAAACGTTACGTTAGCTGTTAGTACTCGTTAAAACGTACGAGTTTCTCACCATGGAAATTTGCCGATGTATTCATTGATCATAAGCCCGTAAGTGTGAGAAACCTCGCCATGCCTACATCGTGTTCCAGTCATTTGGTTGCCAATTTGCCATATCCTCTTGTTTGTTCCGTGTAATTATTCATGACAAGAGCTAGCGATCACCTGTCACAGTACTACAAACGAAAAGGCAGCATCGCGCGCAAGTTCAATAATACTAATCTCAGGAGTTTCGCGCGTCAAAACCACGATGCGATTATGAGCCACGCCGCAGTGGGCATACGGGATCGATTTTTACCACACGGGGTTATTTCAAGCGCACACAAATCAAAGTACACACAGTACACACGTGGTATCGGTACGGGCTAGTTGCTATTTCATATTAAACTTCCGTATTTCGGCTAGGCATGGCAATGAGAATGCAAGAGAATATTGAAGCAGCAGCAATTGCGGAAGACCATTCGGTTAGCAAGCCGTCAGTTTCATTAACATAGAAAGAGCTGGCGTTTCTAAAATTACACGTGCGCTCTTGTCCGGGTTAGGATGTCTGTTAGCTGCACTTTGTTGTGGCTATTGCGTTGTGGCTTGGCGGCGTGTACTATCTCGTGTACATAGTCATTTATGCATGTTTTTTAAAATAAAGAACTAGTTGGAAGTCAGCGCTCGTCTGTGTCGGTTTTTCGTCCTTTCGTCGCTTCCTGCGCTGTACGGAAGTTTAATATTTATTTTATTTATTTATTTATTAATACTGTCAACCCTCTGTTGAGTGTCCTTATAGGGAGGGTAGAAATAAATGCAAAAACCAGACAAGCAGGTATGTCAAGTGGCAGCGCAATCATTTAAATACATGTCTAACAATTTTTTTCAAATTGGCAAACATCACTTGCATTTACTACACAGCTTGGTAACACATTCCAAAGTTCGATCACAGCTGGGAAAAAAGAATGACGAAACACATCACTGCGAGCGAAATATGGTAATAAAACATAATTGTGATTAACACGATTGCCTCGTTTCCCTGGCAGCTTCAAGTACTCATCTTTGTTAATTTTCAGCTGTCCATGCAGTATCCTAAAAAAAAACTTTCAGCCGGTTCTTTTGCCTTCGTGCTTCTAGTGGTTCCAGTTCACATGACTCTAACATCTGCGTGACAGAATTCAACCGGTGGTAGTTTGTGCATATGAAGCGCTCGGCACGACGTTGAACTTTTTCTAATTTCTTTTTCAGGCTGTCCTGATGAGGGCTCCACACGACCGAGGCGTATTCTAGTCCTTGTCTATTATGAAAGTTTTGTAAGCCGCCAGTTTTATATCTCGCGTAGCTTGATGCAATTTTTGCCTTAAGAAGCCTAGTCTTTGATTCGCTTTCGAGCACACATTTTCGATGTGTGTATGCCATGCGAGATTTTGCGTAAGAGTGACACCTAAATATTTAAATTGGTTAGCATGTACTAATAAATTACATCGATACTATAGTGAAAAGGCATAACGTTTGCTTTTTTAGTCATATGTGTGTATGTTGACTTAGTGTTGTTTATTTTCATACCCCATAAATTACGCCATTGGCTGAAATTTTCCAAACAACGACTAATTCTGACTTGATCGTACGCGCTCGTTACGGTAGAATAAATTAGACAATCATCTGCAAAAAGCATCACTCTTACCGGCTGTTCGACTACTCTAAAGATATCATTGATATATATAAGAAATAACAAGGGGCCCAATACCGAACCCTGGGGGACACCTGAAAACACTTGGAGTGGACTCGACGAACCGCCACTTAAATGTACCGTCTGTGTTCGGTCATTTAAGTATTATTTTATCCAAGTCACTAATTTGTTATCGATACCAATTTCTCGAAGTTTAAAGATTAGCTTATCATGAGGCACTTTATCAAAAGCCTTTGAACAATCTATACAAATGACATCAATCTGTTGCTTCTCATCTAAGGCTGCAGCAAAATCATGAACAACTTCAATTAATTGTGTAACAGTGGATAGTCCAACACGGAAGCCATGCTGGAATGAGCAGAGTAAGGTGTTCTGTTCTAGAAATTGTAAAATGTCTTTTGCGATGATGTGTTCTAAGAGTTTGCAACTAATACACGTTAGTGAAATGGGGCGGCAATTGTTTACAAGTTCGCGATCACCACCTTTGTATACCGGTATAACAACTGCCCTGCGCCAGTCCATGGATAAGAAATGCGTATGCAATGATTTCTCATATATTATCGTTAGGTAATACGACATCCATTCAGCATAGCGTTTCAGGAATTCAGGACAGATCTGGTCAGGCCCACTAGACTTTTTCCCATCTAGGTTCAGCAGCAGTTCAAAGACTCCCTCTAGTTTAATTACAAGTTCTTTGATTGGAAAATGTATGAGATACCCTAAGTGCTCACCCACATTAGTGTTCGTATTGTTAGTAAACACAGACTGGAAAAAAAATTGAAATGTTCAGCAATGTCAGCTGTTCTCGTTAACGTTCCTGTGCCCTTTACGATTTCTTCAATTTTATCTTTTCTACTGCTGAGATACCTCCAGAATTTCTGTGGGGAATTTTTTAAGAATCCTGTTAGTGTTTGTCGAAAAACTGTTTTTTGGATAGTGTCAAATTCCGCCTCAATTCTGCGCGAAGTCTCGATATTTCCTCAGAGCCCTATCAAGGTACACGGGTGTTATTGTACTACACCCCGATCGAAATGTGGCCACTGACGTCGGGAGTCGAACCCGCGACCTCGATCTTAGGAGTGCAACATTCAGTCTGCTAATCCACCACGGCGGGATTGCAATTATTGTATATTGCTTACTGCTAGTATAGCAGATATCGCAGCAAACGGCCTTTGGGTGTACGTACGACGAGAATTCTTCGCGTTGAACCGCAGAACTAAAGCTTCGCGGTGTATGTACAGTAACACGTTTATGTAGTTGAACTTATTCGCGGCTTGTTCGCTTGAGGTATTCACCGTTCTCGTTATGGTGCATATATAAACAAATGTTTCATTTTCTTCGTGCCACCGTGAAAATTTACAGGGCTGGAATTTTTTGGCGATGTGTTCTCCTTGATTCTGGGCTTGTCGCTAGTCTTATCATGTCCCTGCTCCCTGCGCGGCTGACCCGTTTGATGTCATTACGGGCGGACCGTCGCACTGCAAAGCGCAGAGAACACGGATAGGCTTCGCGATGAATTACTGGCCTGGGTCACGGGGGTCCGTCGAAGCTGAAAGCTTCGACGAAGCTTGACACAAGGAGCTTTCTGTCGCGCACACCGGTTATTGTTCTGACAAATATAGTAGAATTGGTTATGACCAAATACATGCAGCTGTCGGAAAAGGTCAGGCGTGGTTATCATACGTGAATGTTGGTAGCTGCTATAGTGATGCTTGCTTGATTCAGAAGCCCCGCAAATAGGATGTGTTGAGAATTAATTAGAAACGTATGCTTTCTTTAATGTTTTGTTATCAAATAATAATAATTGCCGGGGTTTAACGTCCAGTAACCACCATATGATAATGAGACACGCCGTAGTGGAGGGCTGGGGTTCTTTAAAGTGACGTTTTGTTATCGGCTGACAAATAGCAAAAATGAATATTTTCAGTACCTGACTGGTATATCATAAAGAGGGTGGCGCCAAACACGACCTGTGTGCATTAACATTTCTATAGGGGGTATGGGACAACGTAGATTTGGGAGCGACATTTCAAATTTGTCTCCGAAATCTTTTAATTATTCCAGGGGAAAAGTGGTCAAATTTTAGTGGCAGAATTTGGGGGACTTCTGTAGCCCATACATAGCCAAGTAGCAAATTTTATGCAGCCCAATAACAGTCACGCAGCCAGCTTGCCCATCACGACGCGAAAAATTAAAAAAACAATGCTGTTTAAGGTGTTGGTAGCTTGTGCTCCGTCGTAAGAAAGCGTGATCATTAGAGGCCTGACTTTTAGGCACTAAAAAGCTCGTTTTAAAATAGGCAGGCAAAACATCGTGTTAGGTTTGCAAAATAGTAAATATAGACAATAAATATTCACTTAAATGCAAATAATTTGAAACGAAGATGTGCGCGAGCTCTATCTACGAAAGGAAAACAAAAATGTTATTCGTTAAGATGTCACAAAGGCGTTAAACAGTTGCACATAGACCGTGCAATGTGCTTTGTCCCGCACGGTTCGCAGAACACGGTCTCTCCCGTGTTCTGCACAGTGAATCAAGATTCCACTGTCGAATCAACACTCCTGGGTGTCTTTTCGGTATGACTGAGAAGGGCAAATCACGAGCAGAGAGCCAGATCGCTGAAACACCAGAAGGGAGGGATTTCTCCTATTGTCCGGGTCGAATTACGTAGAGCCAATTTCTCCCCTGCCAGTGAATTACTGGCACAGCCAGGGGGGAGAGGCGGTTCAACACTCCCCCCCCCCTTCCTTCCGAAAGCGCTGATGCAGTAACGCCTTACAAGTTAACTTATAAAGCAAAGGCCGCGTGCACATCATATTTTCCTTTCTTTTTTTGCTCTTCACTCTCCTTTCTGCTGACGGCTCTCAATGGTCTCGCATTCGCGAACCGCGCACGCCATGTCTCTGCGGCGGCGAATGTGCGTGTCCCACTTCACGGCTGCTAGCAGTTGTTTCCAGGAGTTGGTGGAACTACAGGACTATGTTGAACCCGATAGTTCCGAACAGTCAGTGTTGCGCGGTAGCATGAATAGCGGTCTCAAACTGCTCCCGGGAACGCAACTTGAGGCTAAATAGTGTTAAATATTGTTAATACATCAGGCCAATCTTGAAAATAGGCATTTATAGGCATTTGTGAGCATTTAGGCACAAACGCCAAAAATAGGCATTTATAGGCACTACAAAAACACTATAAAAGCATTTCTTAACCTCTAATTCGTGATCATATATCAAAGTGGCACGATAGGAGCGTAAGGAACAAAATAAGCATTCACCTAAAATCCGGTCTCTAGTGATTATCATGAACCGGCACGCGCTGTCTTCATTGCCCTTTACAGGGAAGCTGTTTAAAGGACCAATAAACAACCCCGCGGTCCAAAATGTGTCATAAAGCGATAACTGCGCATTTGGACGATGTGACCATGCTGCCGCAAGAATTTTGCGAATAAGTGCTGTAATACGGAAGTTACATGGTATAGAACAACACGCTTTGGCTGGTTTCGGTTTCTCGATCGGCCTTTCCACACTTCTCGACAGCCAAGAGGGGTAGGCGTAGCCCGCTATCGTGACTAAACCCTCTTCGGCAAGGCAGCCAATGACTAAGCAAGGCTTTCTCCACGTGTCGCTCGTGTCAGAGCGGCGCCAGCGTCCCCGTAACGACGCGGCGAAGAAGCGCGGTAAATGCGCGGCCAAAACCGCGTCACCACAGGGCCAAAGCGTCGTTTCGTAGTGCAGAGGACCGATCGACGAAGTCGGTGCAACGTAATGTTGCCCATGGGCAAGATTACGTCATTTCGCGTAGGAGAAGGATTGGACATGGGCTGGAGAGGGGCGCGGGAATTGTGTTTCGAAATGGAGCACTGTGCGGCGCGCAGCGCTGAGATATTCATGAAATGTGATCTCCGTGGCTGTCTACACGATTTGGCGAGCTTGTTTGGGAGAGGTAAAAAAAAAGAAAGTTTGATCATGTTTACTGGCCTTTAAGCTATTGATAACTTGTGTTCCGTCGTGCAAAAATCCTCAGGTACACTCTTAGTCAGGTCCCACTTAAAGTGCTAGATATAGCCAGGAAACCGGACATTTTTCGTCTGCTTTCCTTGATATAGCCGGCCTTTAAGCACGACATGATTAAGAGTGTAGGTATGCGCCACAGGAATCGGGCAAGCCCCACTACCGAGTACAGCAGATGCGAGCGTTGAACGAAAACTCTGCTCGGCGAAGTGGACCCCGTGACACACGTGAAAGAGAGAGATAGAAAAAGCAAGCGCCCGTTTAACATAGGTTGATTCTGCGGAACTTCGTAAAATATGCTGGCTGCAATAAAAATAAGCAAGGGTGAAAATATTTAAGGTTAGACGCCATTACTGTGTAGCTATATTTACTCACCTCATAGCTAAAAGAATGTTATTACAGGGGAGGACAATAAAAACAAGAAAACTAATCCAAAATTTGCTAAATCACATCACCGTCTTAATTAGCTCTTCAGAAATCATCTCACCTTGTGTCTTTGAGCTTACGTGACATAAAAGCCCCAGTTATTTTTTATCATCTCGACCAAAATTGCTTAGTTTCTTCTTATTTTTACCTAAATTGAACAATCTCTGTAGTTTTATTTTTCATTTTGGGTAAAAGTTCTCACTGTTAACGCCTACGGGGCGCTTTTTTTCTTGCCCTGGTTTTTTTTCTTGCCCTGCAATGAAAAAGAAGGACTTTCACGGAACGTCAGCTTCTAAGAATGATTACCTTCCAAGCATCTTGATACGGAGAGAGGTAGCTCTTACTTTCAGGCAATGTGGACGTCACAGATGAAACTACTACGGTGGCGATGACGGTGCAATAGTATGGAAGAACTTGTCTATGACGCATTGTTCTTTTGGTTTTCCAATTTAGGGATTGACACCGCCTGGAACAGAACGAATGAAAAAAGAAGTACTTGCATTACACAAGATTAGTAACTCTTTCAGTCAAAGTGTTCGCCATATGGAGGCAACATTCATTTGAATATTTCCGATCAGTGGCAGCATCTTAAAATTTGGAACGTGGCATTGAAATTATTGGCAACCATGGCCTATACAAGGGGTATCAAACACGTGGTCCGCGGGCCGCATGCGGCCCGCCGACCAATTGCTAGCGGCGCGGTCCGCATATGACTGTCTTCTTCCCATTTTGATTTTCTTAATAAGTTAGTTCGTGAGCTACACAGGCGTGACTGGTCTCAATCGTTCTTTTTATGAGGAACCCTGTGCGGTCACCATGTTTTGAAACATAATCGCGGAGAAAACACTCTATATTTCACAATAGGCGTCTGGATTTCAGTGATTCTGGACATCAATATCACTGTGTTTTTCGAAACCTGACGTCAAATCCCCGTCAGAAATGAACCCCATATGAGATATGGGAATTGCCTGCTTTCGAATGGCAACGTTAGGTGACTGTTTGTTCAAACTCACCTCCGCTCCCTCCGCTCAACCTTCTTCACTGGCCCAGCCCTTTAGGGAGGCTAAATTTCGGGGATGTGGTCCTTTAGCTAAGGTGAGCTTGAGAGCCCTGGCCCATACAGAAGCAGCATACTACATTCTAGTACGAATTGAGTAAATACAAAAGATATTCATTCCTATTGTGCACTAACAGGTTTAGCGAGAAGATGGATATCTTCTTTATCACTGCTAGGAATCATTGTTTTTTCTGGTGGCTCCCAATAAATAGTAACAAGCGCATCAATGAGTAACGAAAATTTTAGTTCACTTTATGGGACTTAGAGAGATTGAGAGATAAAAAAAACGATCCGGGAGTTCTCACGCGCTGTGCTTGGGAATCGATGTTATGAGACACATTAAGCGAGGAGCTGCGTATGCCGCATTGTTTGGCTTTTAAACGAACGTGACCACACGGATCGAGGTCTTCGTGTGAATATAGGGTAACTGTGTGCGCGATGCGGCCTTACCAGGCACGTCGACCGCACTGTCGCGCCTAAGAGAGCTTAGAGCTCGACGTAACGCGGTACTCACGTTCGAGGGCAGCTGCCCGTTTCAACGAGGAGAAGTATGTTACGGTACGCTGACGTGTGTGTATCACAGGCAGCGTTTGTGAGCGCATTCCGGCGGGTCAAGCAACGCCCGACTATGAGTGGCGAAGCGCTCAGTGTGTACGGTAGGCTGACACCTACCGATGCAGCTAATTACACGAAAGTGAAAGCTGCTTTGCTGAAGCGATTTAGATTCACCGTGGAAGTCTAGCGAGATCGGTTCCGTACTGGAAAGCCGGCTGATGGCGAGACGGCAACGCAGAATGCCGCGCGACTCAGCCATTTTTTTGACCGGTGGATCGAACTTTCAGAGACGGCACAGGAGTACGGTGAGCTTAGAGAGCTTCTTATCAGAGAGCAATTTCTCACCAGTTGCCACCCGAGCCTGTCGCTATATCTGAAAGAGAGGAGGGCTAAATCGCTCGAGCATATGCTTGAATTGGCTCATCAATTCTTGGAAGCGCAAGGCGGCACGAATTTGGCCAAAGTCAAAAAGGAGGGTCCCGATGATTCGAAGATATCGGCACGAGAAGAAAAGAAGCATGCACCGGAGAGTGTTCCGCGATGCTTTCTGTGTAACCGAGTGGATCATCGCGCTAACAGCTGCCGGACCAACTTCTCACGCCCCAGTGTGATGAAGTGTTTTAAATGTGGACAAACTGGGCACAAAGCAGACACATGTCGAAACAATGCGAGTAAAGCCCACCATGCAGCTTGTGCGTATGCCCCGCGAAAAGAGGAAGAAGAAGCAGTCAATGATGAATTGACCGAGCTCAAGAGCGGGAAGAAGGTTCATTTCATTGGTGCTGTGATAACAACACGACCGACATGCACAACGAAAGGAATGTCGACACTTAAGGGGAAAGTTGGTGGAAAGGAAGTCACGGTACTAAGTGATAGTGGATGCACCACTGTTATCGTGCGAATAGAATTGGCCCGAGACAGTGAGTTCTGCTGTACGCAACGCCTGTCAGTAATCCTCGCATAAAAAATTAAGCGCTTTTATACGTAAAAAAACACCGGAAGGCTATCCGATGCACTCTAGCACAAAAAACTAATATACCCCAATCGCGTGCGCAGCTTGGTAGATGTACGTCGCAAATTTTGCATGTACAGCCGTATTAATAGCGGCCAAATGTGCCAAAACATTATCAAACGGTGAAACTTGAATACGGTTAGGCACTGCATGCCCATGCAGGTGCCTTTCGCACCAATACTGCTTAGTACATTGCATGGACTCGCGCTTCCAGAAAATGTTCCAGTAAACTTATATGAAAAATATTGCATCATCCAGTGCGATTTTAGCGCAGTCTCCACTTTGAGACGAGTATGAGGTGATTTAAATTGCGCGGCGGGACCGCTGTACCAGCGTTAATCGAGATGTTTTAAAAAATATGGCCGTTGATGGAGTCGTAACAGAACGTCGGAAATATTTCTGCGATAGGTACTGCCGGATATAAGATTCATTGCATGTTAGGAGCAAATTCCCACCTGCGCGCTGCGTGCCAGACAACGACGAAAGGCGAGCCACCGTGTCTCCAGCGTGGACAGCTCACTTCACGGGTCAGTTATGTCCCGCGAGTGTCGTCGAAAATAAGCGGCATTTCTTCTGGGGAGCAGTCTGCCGAGCGACCGCGAAGCTGCATGCAATCAGCGGCAGCTCCTTGCTTTCATGGTCGACGGAAACGTGGGCCGCACCTTCTATTGAAGCAAAAATAATGTCTGCTGGAATAGTGTCATTCATTTGAGGGGAAGCGACGTGCACTGTCCAACGTTTGGAACCAAGATGAGTTCGTTTACAAGGGAAGTTCGTCTACAGTGAGTGCACGGCGCACAGCACCTGCTCAGGCATGTTTGCATATTACATACATATATGGCCGACAATACCACGGTTATCAGCGCATGTTCATCTCAGTGTGTAATTATTACGCGGAGAGGGTGGAGCCAACAACGGTAACAAGTAAAACATCCTGGCGTATCAGCATAGGCATGCGCACGAGGGGGGAGCGGGGCGCTGCAATGACCCTTCGCCCCCCAGATAGGGAACCCTGCGCACGCCTATGCGTATGAGCGTGAGAGCTTTGTCCTGAAGCAACGTCGACTGCTGCTTCGATTTAAACTTAAAGGGACACTAAAGAGAAACAATGAATCAGCCTGGATCGATAAATTGTGCTCTGAGAACTCTAATGTGGTTAATTTCACCATCATAGGTTTATTGATCGAAGAGAAAATAAAGTTTGAAGTATCATTTTTAAATTTCGCGCCGAAATATTCCCGCGTGCCGTCACGGATTTCAAAGTGTATTTATCGTATCTTGGCGCCATTGGCTCAACTAAATTACCCCACACTTGGTATGCTAAGTCTATGGCCAATGTACTTCATTTTTACCGATTAGGAACTACGCAAGTGTGGTGGTTTTAGTATCGTGAAAGAGTACTTTACTAATATGAGAAAAATCGTTTTGCTCTTTAGTGTCCCTTTAATAGGCTTAGTGATAATATCGCCTACCGGCCCGGTAACTGTCGGCGGTGAAGTGACCAGCGACGTTACTTAGAACTCGGCGATCCTCCGTCGTTAGTCGGCTACGTCGCTGTGCGGTTGACGCGGATGGATTCCGAGCTCACGTTCCACGGCAAGCGAATCCTGTCGTTGAAAACTCGCTCAATCCAGGAATGCCAACAGGCTGACGGCTAACATGAATAGATATCTGGTATTTGCACACCAAGATTTTAAGTGTCACTGAAGCGCCAGTGCCAAATATAAGCGTAACAGTTTTATCTTTTATACCAAGCGGGTAAGTTTACTTCAAGTATGCTCCCAGCAATAACTTGAATGACATCCTATGCATTTTCACGAATGTCATTTGAAAATGTCTCCTTATGTATCAGTGAACGCTGCATGCATAATAACGACCTCCACTGCACTAACACGCCAGAGCGTGTAACGATTCACTGGGGCATATAAAACCCCATTTTTTAGAAACCCCTCCCTGGCGTGTTGTGACGTAGTGGTTAGAGTTCGCGCTTGCTGAATGAATGTTCGCCAGTTCAAATCCTTGTGTGTTCGCTGTGAATTTTTCCGTGATTTTCTTCTGAATGTAATATGTGTATAGGTTATGACGTCAGAAAATGTACCGCTAAACCTCCAGATCTCCAGTTAGAGAAAACTTGAAAGCGCGAACGACGAAGACGAAAACACATACAACAGGACTTGCGCTTAACTTGCAACTGGCGTTTATTGGAAACGAACATCGTGATATACCCCCGCATCAAGCTCATGCATATGCACTCGTCATCCCACAAAAGATAGCGTGGGTTTATTTTGAAAACATGATATTTGAAGACAAATCTACGGTGTATCAATGTACTTCGAAAGAAAAGCCACTTCATTTTCTTTTAACAGCAAAGAGGGGCTGCTGACACACTTATCACCTGCTTTCTTTATCAAGTAAGCCTCGACGATTTCGCGTTCTGTTCTTGAACTGCTTTTTTTCAGAAAAGTGGTGTTGCAAAATAAAGGGGTACAAGCACATTGTTTGCAATGTTCTGCCATGTGGCTACCGAATCCCTTTCTGACATCGTTATTGTGCTGTCTCGCCCTGTCATTGAAGCATTGACTAGTCTGTCCAATATAGACACGTCCACAACTCAAAGGAATGTGGTACACTACGTTTGCAGTACACACAGTGTAGACAGTCTTATGATTGGTGTGACATTGCACGCGTTTCTTGGTCCTTTGAAGGTTGCAGACAGCTGATAGTCTGCAAGGCGCAGAAAAAAACTAGATTGATATTATGTCGGTTAGCTATCTTCTTCAAGTTATGAGACACTTTGTGAAGGTATGGGATTGCATGCACATGCCTTTTTTCGCGCTTTCAAGTTTTCACTAATGATGGACCAACTGGCCCAAACCAAGGTATTGTTCCAGTTAGAGCTGACAAGGTGACCTAAAATTGCGCGGTTTCATACACCGCCTATAGCAAGGACGCGCCGCAGCTGGTACACACCGCAGCTAGGACATGGTCTCGCGGAGCGAGGAGATCTCTATAGCCGGCCTTGTAAGTAGCCGTGAATCTAGACGAAATATCTCCGGCCTATATTGAGTTCCGCGGATGAGATGAGCCGCTGAGAAAACTACTCCGCCGCTGGGCGGCTACGGGCGTCGACGCCTACTGGTTGCGCCGGCTAAACAAAGTCTATACGTGTTAGATTTTCGTCTCGTTTCTGGGCTTATAGAAGGGCACTTTAAGCAGGACATGATTTTAGGACTGTACTTTCTAATGGCCTGATTCGTAGGGCAAAAAGCCTTTTCGTGATCTGGTGTTATATTTCCAGTAGAGCTGTGCACGGGCTCCGGGTAGCCCGAAAGCCCGAGCCCCACCCGGCCCGCGGGCCGGGCTCGGGCTCGGCGTATTTTCACCTCGGGCCCGGGCCGGGCTCGGGCTACTTGGAGTTTTATCGGGCCAGGCTCGGGCCCGGCGCAAAGCACGATTCAAGCCCGAAATATAGAGAATGAGCGGGAATTGTTTTCCAGCACGCATACAGCGCCTTTTCCGCAACCGCCCGTCACCGCTTTTCCTTTCCATTCGCTACTTCAAACAAAAGGGGAGCAGATAAAGCACTGCCTCTGTTGCACTCCGACAAACAGAGAAGTAATTAACACCACCTGAGCTAGTTACGGCGCCACGCGACTGTTCGCGTTAGATTTAAGGCCAAATCTCACATGAGTGAAAATGCACGCGACAGCGACGAGCGACCCGACGTAGATCGCCTTCGTGGAAGCTGACGCTTGCCTGGGCATACCCCATACACGTGACGGCTTTGGCGAACGAACTCCATTGTTGCTGGCATGAGGCCGTCTACTTGTATAGCAAAAGTGCCGCGAACAGTCTCTATTAGAGACTGTTCGTCGTGTGTCGTTTGATCATATTCGATATGCTCAATAAAATGCCAAATTACCGGAAAACGATGTTTTGTTTTCGCAGCGAACCTTCAAAAAGCTGGGCTGGGCCGGGCCCGGGATTGGGTTTTCGTACGTCGGGCCGGGCCGGGCGGGCTCGCAGCCCTCTGCCGTCGGGCTCGGGCGGGCCTTCGACAAAGTCAGCGGGCCCGGGCCGGGCTCGGGCTCGGAAATACGGCCCGTGCACAGCTCTAATTTCCAGCACGTGCAGTGTATCGATAATTCTTAGTGAACAAAAACCACTTTCTATCTATCTATCTATCTATCTATCTATCTATCTATCTATCTATCTATCTATCTATCTATCTATCTATCTATCTATCTATCTATCTATCTATCTATCTATCTATCTATCTATCTATAAAATTGGCATGGCATGACATGAGTGCATCATGAACATAAATGACATATTGCAACATTAAAATAATGACATGCATGTAATGTTCCTCATAATTTGCATGCCGCGGTTTAGGTGCTGTTTCTATCGCTTCATTAACTTCAAGTACGTCGAAATGGCATGCCATGACATGAAGCTATAGGTAAAGTAAACGGCAGGTAATGACCTGAAAATGATGTCATGTATGTCATGTACGTGATGATTTACATGAGACGATCGTAGTGCTTCCACGGAGGTTTCTGTAACTTGATGTAGACCAAAATTATTATAACATGAGTATGACAATCACAAATCACAGGTCATATATATATAGCAGACTATACGTCTCCTTAACATGACATATACCAGAATAGGCTTGCATGCATGTATGACAAATACACAACAGTTAATGACATGTCATGAAATGAATTCCTTCATTTAAACAGTGCGATGCAAGCAACTCCTCGCTGACTGCTACGTATTCCATTGATTCCAACTGTGCGTGGGACCTGCCGGATCATTTATGGATGTATAGAAAGTATTAGATAAAGAGAAATAAGGTGTCAACGTTAAAGTTTGAACAATTTGCCGCTGGTGTGAACTGGGGCACAACCTCTGTTGTACGCGAATTTTGCGACTCCGGCAGCCTTCATACTTTTGCACAATACAAGGAGTAGTGATTGTCAACTGCCTCCGTATGAAATTAACGCACTACATCATTTCAGAGTGCACTAAAAGCACTCGATATTATCCGCCGTTCCCGCGCAATACACTTGCTAATACTTCCAGTGGGGACACTTCCATAAGTAATCAATAAAGTAGACGGGAGACCAGCCGCTGTCGGATATATATTACAACTAATATTGCACCGCGTGCGTACTGACGAGGTTGCGGGTTCGGCTGCCTCTGTAGCAAGATGTTTTTCTCGAACTTAATTTCCCTTTACCTCATAAATTTTACACCTCATTTGCAATGACCGTCCACATTTTTGTGTTTCTTTATTAGAGGCTAGCATTACGTAGATCTGGCTGAAATGCAACAGGACTCTCATGAAAACGGGTTTCTGAAAATTAAGACTTTGAACGTCAGGGAAAAGCCATCATGGGCTCGGGATTGAAACCCATGCCGTCTTGCCATAACCGTCTTGCCTTTCCAAGGCAATACGATTATGGTAGTCGAAAGGGCGAGGCCTAATTCACCAAGTCGAAGCGTAGTTACCCTGACCAAGGCTAATGAGTTTATATAAAAAGGTGAAAGTGGAGTCATTGCCTCCCTTTCATGCAAGTTCCTGAACCTCACGAGCTTGAAATAATTACTTGCAACATTAAACGGAACACAAAACGTACCTGCGCGAAGGCTCCTTGGAGAGCAGTGTGGAGTATATGCAGGACGATGCGTCTGGTGTCGGCGTAAGTGGCCATGCCGCAACGTCCTTGTCGCCGTGTTGGTGCCTTTCCTGCGTGTTTTGTCTTCACTTGCGGCAAAATTTCATACGACCGCAACGTCGATGCATGTCACGTCTTCGTCGGTCGCATTACGCGCTTGCTTCGAGTTACGGGGAAAACTATGCAAATGAAAGGTGTAGGGAACGTCCCACATATCTGGATGCTTGCGGCTATTCCCGGTACTACATAACTAGTAAGAAACTTCGGCATGTGACGCGGGCAGGCCGTATCTTAATTTGATTGAAGGGAGGCTCCGGCGAAAATTCATTTTAAAATCTAGACGTTTCGAAGCCCGACTGCCTATTTCTTTAGGCTGACGTGACGCACATGAGGCATAGGAGCGCTTATATGAAGGCGCCTTTGTCTGCGAGCCAGGCTCGCAGACACTTGTCCAGCCGAACGTTTAACTTTCACTATCTCCGGTTATCACCATGTAAATGGACCTAAAAGGTGAGAAAGCTGAAATAGTTACGGATATGGAAGCTTTTGTTTTCCCTCTAAATGTCCATGCTTCATGAGGTACGCGTCTAAATAGGTATCTTAGTGTCGTCTTTCTTTTGACTCATGCACAACGACAACAACAAGCTCTTGTCTGCAGGCACTGTATGCGATATTATCCCCCTCATTTGATGCTTCGGGAAATGCGAGTGCTGGAAAACGCCCTCTTTGAGAGCAACTGTCTATTTTCCGCGCATGCCATCTGTCTAACGTTAATGTGGTGTACTGAATATCCACATGCGTGTGCACTAGGAGTTCCTGCCGCTCGGCAACACCCATCATCTTCAATTCTCCCTCAACCCATTCAATGTATCAGAAAGTAAGGCCTCGAACCGTTTATTACTTTGTAAGCGTCACATCTATGTCACAAATTAGCGGGTTCTAAAGCGCGCGCGCAGCCGCTTTCAAGCAGCTACGAGACAGAACGGCGCGAGTCGCGCGCCCAAGAAGCGCGAAAGACGAAAAAAACAAGCATCAAAAGACGCCGGCGCGCCGCATCCTCCTCACCCACTCGAGCCAGACGCCGTAAACACGATCGAACGCCTGGCAAATCCTGGATCTTTCTAGAAGGAAAGGGTGACGCATCCGCGAGCGATGCCGTCGCGATTCGAACATACGAGAAAGCTCTCGCCCTTTCCCCAGGCTTGGCTGTGCTGCACGCGGAAGAACTCTCCCGACGCTTCTAGAAACCGGGGAAGAAGGGATAAAAGCGTGCAAACGACGAGGAGTAGGCGGTCAGTGAGTAGTGCAGACAGGAGTCGAGAAGTCAGTGAGTGAAGGAATGGCCCGGTGATGGTGAAGTTATGCGAAGTGTGGCTTCGTTAGCCAAAGAAGACGTGTTTATGATGGTGTGTGGTCAGTCGCTCGTCGATCTGGAAGAATCCGATGACGACACCGTGTGTGCCGTGACAAGTCACGACGACGGTTGAGCTACGACGATCAACGCTGGAGCTGGCGTGAGTGTTTCCTTGAAGAGAAGCATTCGATTACCGTCCAAGTATTGTGGACTGGATACGCCATTGTATATTCAGGACTTTAACGGTCATTGAATAGTGGTAATGCATGCGATTGCATTCGTAGCGTGTGATCTGTTTGTTTAGCTCCCGTTGTGTAAACACCATCTGAATTATATTGTGAAGTTGTAACTGGTACCAGCCGAGTGTGCATGTGTTTGTATTATTTGTATTGCCTTAACTGAGAATATATTTCGTTTTCGTTTGTGTTATCGACTCTCGGCTCTGACTCGGTCTTTGGACCACAACCGGTGTTCGCTGGCGCACTAAAGGACCAACTCTAAATTGTCCGCGCTTTCGTGGTGCGTTTTCGGAGGGCCGTGACGCCAGCCCTTAGAATCCGCCCCGCGATTGCCGTCCCCATTAACGGGATAAGTGACAATCTAACACCTGCATATCTCAGTGAAAATGACGACGAAAAGCTCTGCACACTTTACAGCGTGTGCAACTGCATTATATACTTGCCTAGGAAGGTTCAGTAGTCCCTGTGTATATTATGCGTTGGAAATTCATGTTGCAATGGTTCTAACCGGGTTATAACAGGGACAAGCAGATGAAGAGAAAACCGTTACAAAATAAACGTCAACAAGCTGGCCCAACTTGGTGCTGTTCTGCTAGAAATCCAGTAATATCGTTAATTAGAGCTACCAAGTGGGCTAGTTGTTGATCATTCATCTTTAAAGTGCGCTGTGTTAACACATTACGGGAAAAGAAACACATGACACACGACTGTGGGCGCCAACTGCCAACTGGATTATTTTCTGTAAAAACGTAACATTAAACAGGGGCGATGTCGAACGAGCATGTGCAGATGCCCAGAAAAAAAGACGAACGGAGCAGGGGGATGATTCCAATCCATGCGGTAAATGAAAGGGAGGACGAAAAAATTGCGAACAGTTTGCACTAAGTCGCGCCAAGCTATGCTCAGCTAAGCATGTACTCATCGCCGTCGTACTCCCCGTCGACCGGCACGTCTAGCTTCTAGATCCTCCTCGGTAATACGCAGCCAGTCTATGCTTTATAATGCAGAGAACTAGAGTGCATCGATGCGCGCGCCCCCGCTTAGAGTGGTGTCAGCTTTTGAAAGGGCAGGAGCCGCCTCCTCGGCCTTCGCGGCAGCGTGGCGGCCATTTTAAAGGGACTGTCTACCGTCCTTCGTCGATTTTCTGTTTTGTACCGCAGTAGAAAGCGTACCGTATGAAGTGTCCAACCTCGCAGCTGTTTCTCTGGAAAGTGAGTAGAAATTTTTAAAACAGAATTTTTCGATCTGCGTTCGGTCTCCTTCCATTGGCGTGAATCATGCCCACAGCACTGGTTGGTGGACGCGATGACGACTGTAGTGCTGGTAAAAATTAAAAACGAAACCACATGCCATTTCTGTAGGATTAGCTTATTTTCGTTGAACAGTAATGTAATGAATGTAACAGTCGTTTTCAGTGCGCTAGCGGTTAAATGAAGCCTTATTATACTATTACATAATACTTGTTTTGCTGTAATTGCAGTCTATGCTTTTATTTTATCACTGCTGCCGCAATCCAACTCAAGTTGATTCATCAAAAATAGATAAATGCCCGCCTTCACAGCGCAGCACATGAGAGACATCCTAACAACAATACAGCGGCACAGTACGACCAGCGCGGATGGCCGCATGGCATAGCGCATGAGTTGAAGCAGATGAAATCGAAGACGGCGCCGCAGGCAGCGTCGCCGGGCGCCATTTTAGATGCGTGAGAAAAAAAAAGCAAATAATTACTCTCTGACGCAACCGAAGGCTGCGTCAAGTGCGTAAAATACAATTTGAAGTTGTACATGTTAGTTTTCAAGCAAAATGAGTCTGCCTGCGAGGATTTCTTGTCCTACCAGTAGATTGACCACATCGCTGTTGGGTGACGCTAGCGGTCACTTTTCACGATTTTCAACCTCAAATAAAAATATAATTCCTTTTTTTAGGAGGACAAAAGCATGCTCGTTGCCTCCGATGTGACGATCTTCTCATTTTCACCACAATCAGAATTTTTTTTCCGAGCGGTAGACAGTCCCTTTAAGTCCTCCGCCGGGTCACTTGTGCGTGGCACGCGTGCTGTTGTTAGGTTGGCGCACGTTTCCCGTCCAGTTTTATGCGCTCGCTACCGTCACCATGGCCGGGGTTTGCGTGCCGCCGCACACCAATCATTCCAGGAATGCTGGAAGTTGTATCGTTTTCCAGGAGGCCCGTAAAGAAGGCTTACTTTGGACAGTAAAAAAATCAACAAGTGGTATCCTACGAACAGACCATCCATTTGCAGCGCAAGTTTGCAGCCGGTATAGGCTTCCAAAGCGACGTCGAGCGTCGTCACTGCTCTATCGCAACTTAGTATATCCACCGCGCGTCTCCTTTCGCCACAACACTGCCGCCCCCGCTTCCGCGCACAAGCAGAGCTCTCGGATTGCATCTGTGGTGCGTCACAATGTAACTGTTGCTGACTATCAGTGCTCGGGCCGAATGAGGAGCGCATGGGCGCACGTATCCTAGCCGCCGCCGCTGTCAAATCCGGCGACAAACCGCCTTCGCCGGCAGCGTCTATCCCCAGTAACGCATAGCTCGGCCACGCGAGCGTCGCGCCCGAACTTGAGCTTGCTTTGCTACTTCGAATGGACATGCAAGCAAAACTTGTGCCGGCGTCAACTTTGCGTGTGAAATGGACAAACTGATATCAGCTGTATGCTTAAAAGATTTTGGTTCACGTGCGCATGAATCCTGCATCCCACTTCATAATCATTCCTCACTGCACTTGGTTGGTGCTATATCTGCCTTTGATTTTTGCTTTTGCTATTTTTGTGATGTGAAATGTATCATGGAATATATTATGCATCTTTGTCTACAGATGATATCCTTCTTTTTTTTCTAATAATAAATATGTGTGGAAATTTAGGTTCCAAAACCACGATATGTATATGAGAGACGCCGTAGTGGAGGGTTCCGGAAAATTGTAGCATCTGTTGTTCTTTAACGTGCACCTAATTCAAATAATATCTGGGGTTTAACGTCCCAACACAACGCTATAATTATGAGGGACGCCGTAGTGGAGGGCTCTGAAAATTTTCACCACCTGGGGTTCTTTAACGTGCACCTAAATCTAAGTACATGGGCCTCAAACATTTTCGCCTCCATCGAAAATGCGGCCGCGGCGGCCGGGATTCGACCCCGCGACCTTCGGGTCAGCAGTCGAGCACCATAACCACTACAAAACCACGGCGGGTTCTTGTTTTCTATATTCCTTCCATGGTTTAAGTACGCCTTCTTTGTTGTCTGATGCCCATGTATATATGTGTGCAGTTAATCTTTCTTATTTTTACAGCGAAAGCTGTTATGAGATCATTTCAACGGCCGTTTTTGGCGCCGTAGTTGTCCGCCGCCGCCGCCGGTGTCCGTAACCTCTATCGCTCGAAATAAGAAAAAAAACGAAATAACAAAAAATTTCCAGGATGGAACGGGGCTTGAACATGGGTCCTCTGCGTGGGAGCCCAGTGTTGTACCTCCGAGCCATGCCGGTGCTTGGAACTGCCTTGCAAGAAGACGCTATACAGGCTTCATGTCCAGAAGGAACCACATTAACATATGTAATTTAGTGTGGTAGAAGAGTGAAATAACAACCACGCACCACACAACGCGAATTCTGTAAACCTGGCGTCACACTATGCGAATTGCGCAACGAGGGGATGTTGGATGCTTCCAACCATAC